>NW_028142226.1:0-120250 GCF_055691185.1 Crinia signifera | reverse complement strand
AAATATATAAGAAATAAAGAAAGAAAGAAAGAAAGAGAGAGGAAAAAAAAAAAAACCAAGCCATTTCAAATGGAGAGGGAGGGGGGTCCAAAAATGCCATTGCTGTGATCCAGTTGATGTTTCCGTGGTAAGATCGTAGGTAAGTCACATAGTGTTTGCATATTTATTGGGAGGTCGCAGCGATTGATAAGTCCTTTAATTTAGGCAGGCTTCCGGTCTTTTGCCTAGGCCGCACATGCTGATATCAAGTGTAGTGTCACGTAAAAATATTTAACTGCCTCGATTCCAGAAAGTACAATTCAAGGAGTCAAGAAATAGTCACAAAATGATACACTGGAGGCAGGATTTCAAAGTATTTATGCACAAGGGTTAAACCTTGAAGCAGCAAATGCATGCATTTCTAAATACAAAGGTGCACAAACAATTGATACTCCAAATCAAGTGCCAGGAATGGAAATAGTCTATTTTTGGATAACAGATTAGGAAGGTGCACCGGTCCTGGAAGTACTGCAATACCAGGTCAATGCGTGGAGTGGACAGAGCAAGCTCTTCTTCCATCTCCCTGTTCTAAAAATCCATTTAATATATGGCCCCCAGATAGGGGGCGTATCAGATATTAAACTGATAAGAACAGATACTACACTTGATCTTAGCCAAAAGGCCGAGAAGCGATAACCCGAATGGGCTCCCAGCAAACCGCGCGAACCTGAATTCGGCCAGCAATACTGGTGGAGAGGAGATCAGCACCACGGACACATCTAACACACACACATCACTTCTTTGTCGTTGCAGTCTGAAAGATACCTGGCTGTACGGCAGGTGTGATTAGGACTTGAAGTGCTGGACAGGGACCCGGAGGACGAGTAGCCATCCAACTGATTTTGTGATTAGGTCGTCGGCGGGCGGGAAGGGAGCCTCAGCTGGGTAGGAGGCCAAATTTGCATGTGCTCCGCCCCGTCTGTTGACGTCGCGTCAACAGACACACACCCACTAGGCAGACGACCAACAGGCAAGCAGCAGCAGCCAGCTGTCTCCTCGCTCTTTGCTGCTGCATGCCTGCCTGTGTCCCTGACGAACTGCTGCTGACTAAATCAATCAGCTAGCTGCTGCAGAGGAGAAGGAGGAATCTTGCACAATCAGGTGCAATGACGGCTTTCCTGTTTTGAGCCCATTCAGCAGCAGTAGTAGACAGTCAGATGGACAGGCATTCATGTGGCAGGACCCTTTGTGTGACATCACAATCTGCCCTCTATGACATCACAAGCTGCTCACTCGGAATCCGGCGGAACCTGACAGCCAGACAGTCACTTGGAACAGACAGGCAGACAGGACAGTCATGTGTAGGTGAGCTGGGTGGGCCAATGTTTTCTTTTATTGGCAGTTACCACCCAAATGATGGTCCGAAGAAGGTAAGTGATACTTTTTCTAAATCCCCCCTCTCAATGATCATCAATTGTTTGGCTCGGAAAAAAAATGGAAGAGGAAAAAAAATTCCCAAAACAAAAGAAATGAGGAAAAAAAATTCCCAAAACAAAAGAGAGAAAAGAGCGCGCAAAAAGAAAAGAAAAAAATATAAGAAATAAAGAAAGAAAGAAAGAAAGAGAGAGGAAAAAAAAAAAAACCAAGCCATTTCAAATGGAGAGGGAGGGGGGTCCAAAAATGCCATTGCTGTGATCCAGTTGATGTTTCCGTGGTAAGATCGTAGGTAAGTCACATAGTGTTTGCATATTTATTGGGAGGTCGCAGCGATTGATAAGTCCTTTAATTTAGGCAGGCTTCCGGTCTTTTGCCTAGGCCGCACATGCTGATATCAAGTGTAGTGTCACGTAAAAATATTTAACTGCCTCGATTCCAGAAAGTACAATTCAAGGAGTCAAGAAATAGTCACAAAATGATACACTGGAGGCAGGATTTCAAAGTATTTATGCACAAGGGTTAAACCTTGAAGCAGCAAATGCATGCATTTCTAAATACAAAGGTGCACAAACAATTGATACTCCAAATCAAGTGCCAGGAATGGAAATAGTCTATTTTTGGATAACAGATTAGGAAGGTGCACCGGTCCTGGAAGTACTGCAATACCAGGTCAATGCGTGGAGTGGACAGAGCAAGCTCTTCTTCCATCTCCCTGTTCTAAAAATCCATTTAATATATGGCCCCCAGATAGGGGGCGTATCAGATATTAAACTGATAAGAACAGATACTACACTTGATCTTAGCCAAAAGGCCGAGAAGCGATAACCCGAATGGGCTCCCAGCAAACCGCGCGAACCTGAATTCGGCCAGCAATACTGGTGGAGAGGAGATCAGCACCACGGACACATCTAACACACACACATCACTTCTTTGTCGTTGCAGTCTGAAAGATACCTGGCTGTACGGCAGGTGTGATTAGGACTTGAAGTGCTGGACAGGGACCGGAGGACGAGTAGCCATCCAACTGATTTTGTGATTAGGTCGTCGGCGGGCGGGAAGGGAGCCTCAGCTGGGTAGGAGGCCAAATTTGCATGTGCTCCGCCCCGTCTGTTGACGTCGCGTCAACAGACACACACCCACTAGGCAGACGACCAACAGGCAAGCAGCAGCAGCCAGCTGTCTCCTCGCTCTTTGCTGCTGCATGCCTGCCTGTGTCCCTGACGAACTGCTGCTGACTAAATCAATCAGCTAGCTGCTGCAGAGGAGAAGGAGGAATCTTGCACAATCAGGTGCAATGACGGCTTTCCTGTTTTGAGCCCATTCAGCAGCAGTAGTAGACAGTCAGATGGACAGGCATTCATGTGGCAGGACCCTTTGTGTGACATCACAATCTGCCCTCTATGACATCACAAGCTGCTCACTCGGAATCCGGCGGAACCTGACAGCCAGACAGTCACTTGGAACAGACAGGCAGACAGGACAGTCATGTGTAGGTGAGCTGGGTGGGCCAATGTTTTCTTTTATTGGCAGTTACCACCCAAATGATGGTCCGAAGAAGGTAAGTGATACTTTTTCTAAATCCCCCCTCTCAATGATCATCAATTGTTTGGCTCGGAAAAAAAATGGAAGAGGAAAAAAAATTCCCAAAACAAAAGAAATGAGGAAAAAAAATTCCCAAAACAAAAGAGAGAAAAGAGCGCGCAAAAAGAAAAGAAAAAAATATAAGAAATAAAGAAAGAAAGAAAGAAAGAGAGAGGAAAAAAAAAAAACCAAGCCATTTCAAATGGAGAGGGAGGGGGGTCCAAAAATGCCATTGCTGTGATCCAGTTGATGTTTCCGTGGTAAGATCGTAGGTAAGTCACATAGTGTTTGCATATTTATTGGGAGGTCGCAGCGATTGATAAGTCCTTTAATTTAGGCAGGCTTCCGGTCTTTTGCCTAGGCCGCACATGCTGATATCAAGTGTAGTGTCACGTAAAAATATTTAACTGCCTCGATTCCAGAAAGTACAATTCAAGGAGTCAAGAAATAGTCACAAAATGATACACTGGAGGCAGGATTTCAAAGTATTTATGCACAAGGGTTAAACCTTGAAGCAGCAAATGCATGCATTTCTAAATACAAAGGTGCACAAACAATTGATACTCCAAATCAAGTGCCAGGAATGGAAATAGTCTATTTTTGGATAACAGATTAGGAAGGTGCACCGGTCCTGGAAGTACTGCAATACCAGGTCAATGCGTGGAGTGGACAGAGCAAGCTCTTCTTCCATCTCCCTGTTCTAAAAATCCATTTAATATATGGCCCCCAGATAGGGGGCGTATCAGATATTAAACTGATAAGAACAGATACTACACTTGATCTTAGCCAAAAGGCCGAGAAGCGATAACCCGAATGGGCTCCCAGCAAACCGCGCGAACCTGAATTCGGCCAGCAATACTGGTGGAGAGGAGATCAGCACCACGGACACATCTAACACACACACATCACTTCTTTGTCGTTGCAGTCTGAAAGATACCTGGCTGTACGGCAGGTGTGATTAGGACTTGAAGTGCTGGACAGGGACCGGAGGACGAGTAGCCATCCAACTGATTTTGTGATTAGGTCGTCGGCGGGCGGGAAGGGAGCCTCAGCTGGGTAGGAGGCCAAATTTGCATGTGCTCCGCCCCGTCTGTTGACGTCGCGTCAACAGACACACACCCACTAGGCAGACGACCAACAGGCAAGCAGCAGCAGCCAGCTGTCTCCTCGCTCTTTGCTGCTGCATGCCTGCCTGTGTCCCTGACGAACTGCTGCTGACTAAATCAATCAGCTAGCTGCTGCAGAGGAGAAGGAGGAATCTTGCACAATCAGGTGCAATGACGGCTTTCCTGTTTTGAGCCCATTCAGCAGCAGTAGTAGACAGTCAGATGGACAGGCATTCATGTGGCAGGACCCTTTGTGTGACATCACAATCTGCCCTCTATGACATCACAAGCTGCTCACATCGGAATCCGGCGGAACCTGACAGCCAGACAGTCACTTGGAACAGACAGGCAGACAGGACAGTCATGTGTAGGTGAGCTGGGTGGGCCAATGTTTTCTTTTATTGGCAGTTACCACCCAAATGATGGTCCGAAGAAGGTAAGTGATACTTTTTCTAAATCCCCCCTCTCAATGATCATCAATTGTTTGGCTCGGAAAAAAAATGGAAGAGGAAAAAAAATTCCCAAAACAAAAGAAATGAGGAAAAAAAATTCCCAAAACAAAAGAGAGAAAAGAGCGCGCAAAAAGAAAAGAAAAAAATATAAGAAATAAAGAAAGAAAGAAAGAAAGAGAGAGGAAAAAAAAAAAAACCAAGCCATTTCAAATGGAGAGGGAGGGGGGTCCAAAAATGCCATTGCTGTGATCCAGTTGATGTTTCCGTGGTAAGATCGTAGGTAAGTCACATAGTGTTTGCATATTTATTGGGAGGTCGCAGCGATTGATAAGTCCTTTAATTTAGGCAGGCTTCCGGTCTTTTGCCTAGGCCGCACATGCTGATATCAAGTGTAGTGTCACGTAAAAATATTTAACTGCCTCGATTCCAGAAAGTACAATTCAAGGAGTCAAGAAATAGTCACAAAATGATACACTGGAGGCAGGATTTCAAAGTATTTATGCACAAGGGTTAAACCTTGAAGCAGCAAATGCATGCATTTCTAAATACAAAGGTGCACAAACAATTGATACTCCAAATCAAGTGCCAGGAATGGAAATAGTCTATTTTTGGATAACAGATTAGGAAGGTGCACCGGTCCTGGAAGTACTGCAATACCAGGTCAATGCGTGGAGTGGACAGAGCAAGCTCTTCTTCCATCTCCCTGTTCTAAAAATCCATTTAATATATGGCCCCCAGATAGGGGGCGTATCAGATATTAAACTGATAAGAACAGATACTACACTTGATCTTAGCCAAAAGGCCGAGAAGCGATAACCCGAATGGGCTCCCAGCAAACCGCGCGAACCTGAATTCGGCCAGCAATACTGGTGGAGAGGAGATCAGCACCACGGACACATCTAACACACACACATCACTTCTTTGTCGTTGCAGTCTGAAAGATACCTGGCTGTACGGCAGGTGTGATTAGGACTTGAAGTGCTGGACAGGGACCGGAGGACGAGTAGCCATCCAACTGATTTTGTGATTAGGTCGTCGGCGGGCGGGAAGGGAGCCTCAGCTGGGTAGGAGGCCAAATTTGCATGTGCTCCGCCCCGTCTGTTGACGTCGCGTCAACAGACACACACCCACTAGGCAGACGACCAACAGGCAAGCAGCAGCAGCCAGCTGTCTCCTCGCTCTTTGCTGCTGCATGCCTGCCTGTGTCCCTGACGAACTGCTGCTGACTAAATCAATCAGCTAGCTGCTGCAGAGGAGAAGGAGGAATCTTGCACAATCAGGTGCAATGACGGCTTTCCTGTTTTGAGCCCATTCAGCAGCAGTAGTAGACAGTCAGATGGACAGGCATTCATGTGGCAGGACCCTTTGTGTGACATCACAATCTGCCCTCTATGACATCACAAGCTGCTCACTCGGAATCCGGCGGAACCTGACAGCCAGACAGTCACTTGGAACAGACAGGCAGACAGGACAGTCATGTGTAGGTGAGCTGGGTGGGCCAATGTTTTCTTTTATTGGCAGTTACCACCCAAATGATGGTCCGAAGAAGGTAAGTGATACTTTTTCTAAATCCCCCCTCTCAATGATCATCAATTGTTTGGCTCGGAAAAAAAATGGAAGAGGAAAAAAAATTCCCAAAACAAAAGAAATGAGGAAAAAAAATTCCCAAAACAAAAGAGAGAAAAGAGCGCGCAAAAAGAAAAGAAAAAAATATAAGAAATAAAGAAAGAAAGAAAGAAAGAGAGAGGAAAAAAAAAAAAACCAAGCCATTTCAAATGGAGAGGGAGGGGGGTCCAAAAATGCCATTGCTGTGATCCAGTTGATGTTTCCGTGGTAAGATCGTAGGTAAGTCACATAGTGTTTGCATATTTATTGGGAGGTCGCAGCGATTGATAAGTCCTTTAATTTAGGCAGGCTTCCGGTCTTTTGCCTAGGCCGCACATGCTGATATCAAGTGTAGTGTCACGTAAAAATATTTAACTGCCTCGATTCCAGAAAGTACAATTCAAGGAGTCAAGAAATAGTCACAAAATGATACACTGGAGGCAGGATTTCAAAGTATTTATGCACAAGGGTTAAACCTTGAAGCAGCAAATGCATGCATTTCTAAATACAAAGGTGCACAAACAATTGATACTCCAAATCAAGTGCCAGGAATGGAAATAGTCTATTTTTGGATAACAGATTAGGAAGGTGCACCGGTCCTGGAAGTACTGCAATACCAGGTCAATGCGTGGAGTGGACAGAGCAAGCTCTTCTTCCATCTCCCTGTTCTAAAAATCCATTTAATATATGGCCCCCAGATAGGGGGCGTATCAGATATTAAACTGATAAGAACAGATACTACACTTGATCTTAGCCAAAAGGCCGAGAAGCGATAACCCGAATGGGCTCCCAGCAAACCGCGCGAACCTGAATTCGGCCAGCAATACTGGTGGAGAGGAGATCAGCACCACGGACACATCTAACACACACACATCACTTCTTTGTCGTTGCAGTCTGAAAGATACCTGGCTGTACGGCAGGTGTGATTAGGACTTGAAGTGCTGGACAGGGACCGGAGGACGAGTAGCCATCCAACTGATTTTGTGATTAGGTCGTCGGCGGGCGGGAAGGGAGCCTCAGCTGGGTAGGAGGCCAAATTTGCATGTGCTCCGCCCCGTCTGTTGACGTCGCGTCAACAGACACACACCCACTAGGCAGACGACCAACAGGCAAGCAGCAGCAGCCAGCTGTCTCCTCGCTCTTTGCTGCTGCATGCCTGCCTGTGTCCCTGACGAACTGCTGCTGACTAAATCAATCAGCTAGCTGCTGCAGAGGAGAAGGAGGAATCTTGCACAATCAGGTGCAATGACGGCTTTCCTGTTTTGAGCCCATTCAGCAGCAGTAGTAGACAGTCAGATGGACAGGCATTCATGTGGCAGGACCCTTTGTGTGACATCACAATCTGCCCTCTATGACATCACAAGCTGCTCACTCGGAATCCGGCGGAACCTGACAGCCAGACAGTCACTTGGAACAGACAGGCAGACAGGACAGTCATGTGTAGGTGAGCTGGGTGGGCCAATGTTTTCTTTTATTGGCAGTTACCACCCAAATGATGGTCCGAAGAAGGTAAGTGATACTTTTTCTAAATCCCCCCTCTCAATGATCATCAATTGTTTGGCTCGGAAAAAAAATGGAAGAGGAAAAAAAATTCCCAAAACAAAAGAAATGAGGAAAAAAAATTCCCAAAACAAAAGAGAGAAAAGAGCGCGCAAAAAGAAAAGAAAAAAATATAAGAAATAAAGAAAGAAAGAAAGAAAGAGAGAGGAAAAAAAAAAAAACCAAGCCATTTCAAATGGAGAGGGAGGGGGGTCCAAAAATGCCATTGCTGTGATCCAGTTGATGTTTCCGTGGTAAGATCGTAGGTAAGTCACATAGTGTTTGCATATTTATTGGGAGGTCGCAGCGATTGATAAGTCCTTTAATTTAGGCAGGCTTCCGGTCTTTTGCCTAGGCCGCACATGCTGATATCAAGTGTAGTGTCACGTAAAAATATTTAACTGCCTCGATTCCAGAAAGTACAATTCAAGGAGTCAAGAAATAGTCACAAAATGATACACTGGAGGCAGGATTTCAAAGTATTTATGCACAAGGGTTAAACCTTGAAGCAGCAAATGCATGCATTTCTAAATACAAAGGTGCACAAACAATTGATACTCCAAATCAAGTGCCAGGAATGGAAATAGTCTATTTTTGGATAACAGATTAGGAAGGTGCACCGGTCCTGGAAGTACTGCAATACCAGGTCAATGCGTGGAGTGGACAGAGCAAGCTCTTCTTCCATCTCCCTGTTCTAAAAATCCATTTAATATATGGCCCCCAGATAGGGGGCGTATCAGATATTAAACTGATAAGAACAGATACTACACTTGATCTTAGCCAAAAGGCCGAGAAGCGATAACCCGAATGGGCTCCCAGCAAACCGCGCGAACCTGAATTCGGCCAGCAATACTGGTGGAGAGGAGATCAGCACCACGGACACATCTAACACACACACATCACTTCTTTGTCGTTGCAGTCTGAAAGATACCTGGCTGTACGGCAGGTGTGATTAGGACTTGAAGTGCTGGACAGGGACCGGAGGACGAGTAGCCATCCAACTGATTTTGTGATTAGGTCGTCGGCGGGCGGGAAGGGAGCCTCAGCTGGGTAGGAGGCCAAATTTGCATGTGCTCCGCCCCGTCTGTTGACGTCGCGTCAACAGACACACACCCACTAGGCAGACGACCAACAGGCAAGCAGCAGCAGCCAGCTGTCTCCTCGCTCTTTGCTGCTGCATGCCTGCCTGTGTCCCTGACGAACTGCTGCTGACTAAATCAATCAGCTAGCTGCTGCAGAGGAGAAGGAGGAATCTTGCACAATCAGGTGCAATGACGGCTTTCCTGTTTTGAGCCCATTCAGCAGCAGTAGTAGACAGTCAGATGGACAGGCATTCATGTGGCAGGACCCTTTGTGTGACATCACAATCTGCCCTCTATGACATCACAAGCTGCTCACTCGGAATCCGGCGGAACCTGACAGCCAGACAGTCACTTGGAACAGACAGGCAGACAGGACAGTCATGTGTAGGTGAGCTGGGTGGGCCAATGTTTTCTTTTATTGGCAGTTACCACCCAAATGATGGTCCGAAGAAGGTAAGTGATACTTTTTCTAAATCCCCCCTCTCAATGATCATCAATTGTTTGGCTCGGAAAAAAAATGGAAGAGGAAAAAAAATTCCCAAAACAAAAGAAATGAGGAAAAAAAATTCCCAAAACAAAAGAGAGAAAAGAGCGCGCAAAAAGAAAAGAAAAAAATATAAGAAATAAAGAAAGAAAGAAAGAAAGAGAGAGGAAAAAAAAAAAAACCAAGCCATTTCAAATGGAGAGGGAGGGGGGTCCAAAAATGCCATTGCTGTGATCCAGTTGATGTTTCCGTGGTAAGATCGTAGGTAAGTCACATAGTGTTTGCATATTTATTGGGAGGTCGCAGCGATTGATAAGTCCTTTAATTTAGGCAGGCTTCCGGTCTTTTGCCTAGGCCGCACATGCTGATATCAAGTGTAGTGTCACGTAAAAATATTTAACTGCCTCGATTCCAGAAAGTACAATTCAAGGAGTCAAGAAATAGTCACAAAATGATACACTGGAGGCAGGATTTCAAAGTATTTATGCACAAGGGTTAAACCTTGAAGCAGCAAATGCATGCATTTCTAAATACAAAGGTGCACAAACAATTGATACTCCAAATCAAGTGCCAGGAATGGAAATAGTCTATTTTTGGATAACAGATTAGGAAGGTGCACCGGTCCTGGAAGTACTGCAATACCAGGTCAATGCGTGGAGTGGACAGAGCAAGCTCTTCTTCCATCTCCCTGTTCTAAAAATCCATTTAATATATGGCCCCCAGATAGGGGGCGTATCAGATATTAAACTGATAAGAACAGATACTACACTTGATCTTAGCCAAAAGGCCGAGAAGCGATAACCCGAATGGGCTCCCAGCAAACCGCGCGAACCTGAATTCGGCCAGCAATACTGGTGGAGAGGAGATCAGCACCACGGACACATCTAACACACACACATCACTTCTTTGTCGTTGCAGTCTGAAAGATACCTGGCTGTACGGCAGGTGTGATTAGGACTTGAAGTGCTGGACAGGGACCGGAGGACGAGTAGCCATCCAACTGATTTTGTGATTAGGTCGTCGGCGGGCGGGAAGGGAGCCTCAGCTGGGTAGGAGGCCAAATTTGCATGTGCTCCGCCCCGTCTGTTGACGTCGCGTCAACAGACACACACCCACTAGGCAGACGACCAACAGGCAAGCAGCAGCAGCCAGCTGTCTCCTCGCTCTTTGCTGCTGCATGCCTGCCTGTGTCCCTGACGAACTGCTGCTGACTAAATCAATCAGCTAGCTGCTGCAGAGGAGAAGGAGGAATCTTGCACAATCAGGTGCAATGACGGCTTTCCTGTTTTGAGCCCATTCAGCAGCAGTAGTAGACAGTCAGATGGACAGGCATTCATGTGGCAGGACCCTTTGTGTGACATCACAATCTGCCCTCTATGACATCACAAGCTGCTCACTCGGAATCCGGCGGAACCTGACAGCCAGACAGTCACTTGGAACAGACAGGCAGACAGGACAGTCATGTGTAGGTGAGCTGGGTGGGCCAATGTTTTCTTTTATTGGCAGTTACCACCCAAATGATGGTCCGAAGAAGGTAAGTGATACTTTTTCTAAATCCCCCCTCTCAATGATCATCAATTGTTTGGCTCGGAAAAAAAATGGAAGAGGAAAAAAAATTCCCAAAACAAAAGAAATGAGGAAAAAAAATTCCCAAAACAAAAGAGAGAAAAGAGCGCGCAAAAAGAAAAGAAAAAAATATAAGAAATAAAGAAAGAAAGAAAGAAAGAGAGAGGAAAAAAAAAAAAACCAAGCCATTTCAAATGGAGAGGGAGGGGGGTCCAAAAATGCCATTGCTGTGATCCAGTTGATGTTTCCGTGGTAAGATCGTAGGTAAGTCACATAGTGTTTGCATATTTATTGGGAGGTCGCAGCGATTGATAAGTCCTTTAATTTAGGCAGGCTTCCGGTCTTTTGCCTAGGCCGCACATGCTGATATCAAGTGTAGTGTCACGTAAAAATATTTAACTGCCTCGATTCCAGAAAGTACAATTCAAGGAGTCAAGAAATAGTCACAAAATGATACACTGGAGGCAGGATTTCAAAGTATTTATGCACAAGGGTTAAACCTTGAAGCAGCAAATGCATGCATTTCTAAATACAAAGGTGCACAAACAATTGATACTCCAAATCAAGTGCCAGGAATGGAAATAGTCTATTTTTGGATAACAGATTAGGAAGGTGCACCGGTCCTGGAAGTACTGCAATACCAGGTCAATGCGTGGAGTGGACAGAGCAAGCTCTTCTTCCATCTCCCTGTTCTAAAAATCCATTTAATATATGGCCCCCAGATAGGGGGCGTATCAGATATTAAACTGATAAGAACAGATACTACACTTGATCTTAGCCAAAAGGCCGAGAAGCGATAACCCGAATGGGCTCCCAGCAAACCGCGCGAACCTGAATTCGGCCAGCAATACTGGTGGAGAGGAGATCAGCACCACGGACACATCTAACACACACACATCACTTCTTTGTCGTTGCAGTCTGAAAGATACCTGGCTGTACGGCAGGTGTGATTAGGACTTGAAGTGCTGGACAGGGACCGGAGGACGAGTAGCCATCCAACTGATTTTGTGATTAGGTCGTCGGCGGGCGGGAAGGGAGCCTCAGCTGGGTAGGAGGCCAAATTTGCATGTGCTCCGCCCCGTCTGTTGACGTCGCGTCAACAGACACACACCCACTAGGCAGACGACCAACAGGCAAGCAGCAGCAGCCAGCTGTCTCCTCGCTCTTTGCTGCTGCATGCCTGCCTGTGTCCCTGACGAACTGCTGCTGACTAAATCAATCAGCTAGCTGCTGCAGAGGAGAAGGAGGAATCTTGCACAATCAGGTGCAATGACGGCTTTCCTGTTTTGAGCCCATTCAGCAGCAGTAGTAGACAGTCAGATGGACAGGCATTCATGTGGCAGGACCCTTTGTGTGACATCACAATCTGCCCTCTATGACATCACAAGCTGCTCACTCGGAATCCGGCGGAACCTGACAGCCAGACAGTCACTTGGAACAGACAGGCAGACAGGACAGTCATGTGTAGGTGAGCTGGGTGGGCCAATGTTTTCTTTTATTGGCAGTTACCACCCAAATGATGGTCCGAAGAAGGTAAGTGATACTTTTTCTAAATCCCCCCTCTCAATGATCATCAATTGTTTGGCTCGGAAAAAAAATGGAAGAGGAAAAAAAATTCCCAAAACAAAAGAAATGAGGAAAAAAAATTCCCAAAACAAAAGAGAGAAAAGAGCGCGCAAAAAGAAAAGAAAAAAATATAAGAAATAAAGAAAGAAAGAAAGAAAGAGAGAGGAAAAAAAAAAAAACCAAGCCATTTCAAATGGAGAGGGAGGGGGGTCCAAAAATGCCATTGCTGTGATCCAGTTGATGTTTCCGTGGTAAGATCGTAGGTAAGTCACATAGTGTTTGCATATTTATTGGGAGGTCGCAGCGATTGATAAGTCCTTTAATTTAGGCAGGCTTCCGGTCTTTTGCCTAGGCCGCACATGCTGATATCAAGTGTAGTGTCACGTAAAAATATTTAACTGCCTCGATTCCAGAAAGTACAATTCAAGGAGTCAAGAAATAGTCACAAAATGATACACTGGAGGCAGGATTTCAAAGTATTTATGCACAAGGGTTAAACCTTGAAGCAGCAAATGCATGCATTTCTAAATACAAAGGTGCACAAACAATTGATACTCCAAATCAAGTGCCAGGAATGGAAATAGTCTATTTTTGGATAACAGATTAGGAAGGTGCACCGGTCCTGGAAGTACTGCAATACCAGGTCAATGCGTGGAGTGGACAGAGCAAGCTCTTCTTCCATCTCCCTGTTCTAAAAATCCATTTAATATATGGCCCCCAGATAGGGGGCGTATCAGATATTAAACTGATAAGAACAGATACTACACTTGATCTTAGCCAAAAGGCCGAGAAGCGATAACCCGAATGGGCTCCCAGCAAACCGCGCGAACCTGAATTCGGCCAGCAATACTGGTGGAGAGGAGATCAGCACCACGGACACATCTAACACACACACATCACTTCTTTGTCGTTGCAGTCTGAAAGATACCTGGCTGTACGGCAGGTGTGATTAGGACTTGAAGTGCTGGACAGGGACCGGAGGACGAGTAGCCATCCAACTGATTTTGTGATTAGGTCGTCGGCGGGCGGGAAGGGAGCCTCAGCTGGGTAGGAGGCCAAATTTGCATGTGCTCCGCCCCGTCTGTTGACGTCGCGTCAACAGACACACACCCACTAGGCAGACGACCAACAGGCAAGCAGCAGCAGCCAGCTGTCTCCTCGCTCTTTGCTGCTGCATGCCTGCCTGTGTCCCTGACGAACTGCTGCTGACTAAATCAATCAGCTAGCTGCTGCAGAGGAGAAGGAGGAATCTTGCACAATCAGGTGCAATGACGGCTTTCCTGTTTTGAGCCCATTCAGCAGCAGTAGTAGACAGTCAGATGGACAGGCATTCATGTGGCAGGACCCTTTGTGTGACATCACAATCTGCCCTCTATGACATCACAAGCTGCTCACTCGGAATCCGGCGGAACCTGACAGCCAGACAGTCACTTGGAACAGACAGGCAGACAGGACAGTCATGTGTAGGTGAGCTGGGTGGGCCAATGTTTTCTTTTATTGGCAGTTACCACCCAAATGATGGTCCGAAGAAGGTAAGTGATACTTTTTCTAAATCCCCCCTCTCAATGATCATCAATTGTTTGGCTCGGAAAAAAAATGGAAGAGGAAAAAAAATTCCCAAAACAAAAGAAATGAGGAAAAAAAATTCCCAAAACAAAAGAGAGAAAAGAGCGCGCAAAAAGAAAAGAAAAAAATATAAGAAATAAAGAAAGAAAGAAAGAAAGAGAGAGGAAAAAAAAAAAAACCAAGCCATTTCAAATGGAGAGGGAGGGGGGTCCAAAAATGCCATTGCTGTGATCCAGTTGATGTTTCCGTGGTAAGATCGTAGGTAAGTCACATAGTGTTTGCATATTTATTGGGAGGTCGCAGCGATTGATAAGTCCTTTAATTTAGGCAGGCTTCCGGTCTTTTGCCTAGGCCGCACATGCTGATATCAAGTGTAGTGTCACGTAAAAATATTTAACTGCCTCGATTCCAGAAAGTACAATTCAAGGAGTCAAGAAATAGTCACAAAATGATACACTGGAGGCAGGATTTCAAAGTATTTATGCACAAGGGTTAAACCTTGAAGCAGCAAATGCATGCATTTCTAAATACAAAGGTGCACAAACAATTGATACTCCAAATCAAGTGCCAGGAATGGAAATAGTCTATTTTTGGATAACAGATTAGGAAGGTGCACCGGTCCTGGAAGTACTGCAATACCAGGTCAATGCGTGGAGTGGACAGAGCAAGCTCTTCTTCCATCTCCCTGTTCTAAAAATCCATTTAATATATGGCCCCCAGATAGGGGGCGTATCAGATATTAAACTGATAAGAACAGATACTACACTTGATCTTAGCCAAAAGGCCGAGAAGCGATAACCCGAATGGGCTCCCAGCAAACCGCGCGAACCTGAATTCGGCCAGCAATACTGGTGGAGAGGAGATCAGCACCACGGACACATCTAACACACACACATCACTTCTTTGTCGTTGCAGTCTGAAAGATACCTGGCTGTACGGCAGGTGTGATTAGGACTTGAAGTGCTGGACAGGGACCGGAGGACGAGTAGCCATCCAACTGATTTTGTGATTAGGTCGTCGGCGGGCGGGAAGGGAGCCTCAGCTGGGTAGGAGGCCAAATTTGCATGTGCTCCGCCCCGTCTGTTGACGTCGCGTCAACAGACACACACCCACTAGGCAGACGACCAACAGGCAAGCAGCAGCAGCCAGCTGTCTCCTCGCTCTTTGCTGCTGCATGCCTGCCTGTGTCCCTGACGAACTGCTGCTGACTAAATCAATCAGCTAGCTGCTGCAGAGGAGAAGGAGGAATCTTGCACAATCAGGTGCAATGACGGCTTTCCTGTTTTGAGCCCATTCAGCAGCAGTAGTAGACAGTCAGATGGACAGGCATTCATGTGGCAGGACCCTTTGTGTGACATCACAATCTGCCCTCTATGACATCACAAGCTGCTCACTCGGAATCCGGCGGAACCTGACAGCCAGACAGTCACTTGGAACAGACAGGCAGACAGGACAGTCATGTGTAGGTGAGCTGGGTGGGCCAATGTTTTCTTTTATTGGCAGTTACCACCCAAATGATGGTCCGAAGAAGGTAAGTGATACTTTTTCTAAATCCCCCCTCTCAATGATCATCAATTGTTTGGCTCGGAAAAAAAATGGAAGAGGAAAAAAAATTCCCAAAACAAAAGAAATGAGGAAAAAAAATTCCCAAAACAAAAGAGAGAAAAGAGCGCGCAAAAAGAAAAGAAAAAAATATAAGAAATAAAGAAAGAAAGAAAGAAAGAGAGAGGAAAAAAAAAAAAACCAAGCCATTTCAAATGGAGAGGGAGGGGGGTCCAAAAATGCCATTGCTGTGATCCAGTTGATGTTTCCGTGGTAAGATCGTAGGTAAGTCACATAGTGTTTGCATATTTATTGGGAGGTCGCAGCGATTGATAAGTCCTTTAATTTAGGCAGGCTTCCGGTCTTTTGCCTAGGCCGCACATGCTGATATCAAGTGTAGTGTCACGTAAAAATATTTAACTGCCTCGATTCCAGAAAGTACAATTCAAGGAGTCAAGAAATAGTCACAAAATGATACACTGGAGGCAGGATTTCAAAGTATTTATGCACAAGGGTTAAACCTTGAAGCAGCAAATGCATGCATTTCTAAATACAAAGGTGCACAAACAATTGATACTCCAAATCAAGTGCCAGGAATGGAAATAGTCTATTTTTGGATAACAGATTAGGAAGGTGCACCGGTCCTGGAAGTACTGCAATACCAGGTCAATGCGTGGAGTGGACAGAGCAAGCTCTTCTTCCATCTCCCTGTTCTAAAAATCCATTTAATATATGGCCCCCAGATAGGGGGCGTATCAGATATTAAACTGATAAGAACAGATACTACACTTGATCTTAGCCAAAAGGCCGAGAAGCGATAACCCGAATGGGCTCCCAGCAAACCGCGCGAACCTGAATTCGGCCAGCAATACTGGTGGAGAGGAGATCAGCACCACGGACACATCTAACACACACACATCACTTCTTTGTCGTTGCAGTCTGAAAGATACCTGGCTGTACGGCAGGTGTGATTAGGACTTGAAGTGCTGGACAGGGACCGGAGGACGAGTAGCCATCCAACTGATTTTGTGATTAGGTCGTCGGCGGGCGGGAAGGGAGCCTCAGCTGGGTAGGAGGCCAAATTTGCATGTGCTCCGCCCCGTCTGTTGACGTCGCGTCAACAGACACACACCCACTAGGCAGACGACCAACAGGCAAGCAGCAGCAGCCAGCTGTCTCCTCGCTCTTTGCTGCTGCATGCCTGCCTGTGTCCCTGACGAACTGCTGCTGACTAAATCAATCAGCTAGCTGCTGCAGAGGAGAAGGAGGAATCTTGCACAATCAGGTGCAATGACGGCTTTCCTGTTTTGAGCCCATTCAGCAGCAGTAGTAGACAGTCAGATGGACAGGCATTCATGTGGCAGGACCCTTTGTGTGACATCACAATCTGCCCTCTATGACATCACAAGCTGCTCACTCGGAATCCGGCGGAACCTGACAGCCAGACAGTCACTTGGAACAGACAGGCAGACAGGACAGTCATGTGTAGGTGAGCTGGGTGGGCCAATGTTTTCTTTTATTGGCAGTTACCACCCAAATGATGGTCCGAAGAAGGTAAGTGATACTTTTTCTAAATCCCCCCTCTCAATGATCATCAATTGTTTGGCTCGGAAAAAAAATGGAAGAGGAAAAAAAATTCCCAAAACAAAAGAAATGAGGAAAAAAAATTCCCAAAACAAAAGAGAGAAAAGAGCGCGCAAAAAGAAAAGAAAAAAATATAAGAAATAAAGAAAGAAAGAAAGAAAGAGAGAGGAAAAAAAAAAAAACCAAGCCATTTCAAATGGAGAGGGAGGGGGGTCCAAAAATGCCATTGCTGTGATCCAGTTGATGTTTCCGTGGTAAGATCGTAGGTAAGTCACATAGTGTTTGCATATTTATTGGGAGGTCGCAGCGATTGATAAGTCCTTTAATTTAGGCAGGCTTCCGGTCTTTTGCCTAGGCCGCACATGCTGATATCAAGTGTAGTGTCACGTAAAAATATTTAACTGCCTCGATTCCAGAAAGTACAATTCAAGGAGTCAAGAAATAGTCACAAAATGATACACTGGAGGCAGGATTTCAAAGTATTTATGCACAAGGGTTAAACCTTGAAGCAGCAAATGCATGCATTTCTAAATACAAAGGTGCACAAACAATTGATACTCCAAATCAAGTGCCAGGAATGGAAATAGTCTATTTTTGGATAACAGATTAGGAAGGTGCACCGGTCCTGGAAGTACTGCAATACCAGGTCAATGCGTGGAGTGGACAGAGCAAGCTCTTCTTCCATCTCCCTGTTCTAAAAATCCATTTAATATATGGCCCCCAGATAGGGGGCGTATCAGATATTAAACTGATAAGAACAGATACTACACTTGATCTTAGCCAAAAGGCCGAGAAGCGATAACCCGAATGGGCTCCCAGCAAACCGCGCGAACCTGAATTCGGCCAGCAATACTGGTGGAGAGGAGATCAGCACCACGGACACATCTAACACACACACATCACTTCTTTGTCGTTGCAGTCTGAAAGATACCTGGCTGTACGGCAGGTGTGATTAGGACTTGAAGTGCTGGACAGGGACCGGAGGACGAGTAGCCATCCAACTGATTTTGTGATTAGGTCGTCGGCGGGCGGGAAGGGAGCCTCAGCTGGGTAGGAGGCCAAATTTGCATGTGCTCCGCCCCGTCTGTTGACGTCGCGTCAACAGACACACACCCACTAGGCAGACGACCAACAGGCAAGCAGCAGCAGCCAGCTGTCTCCTCGCTCTTTGCTGCTGCATGCCTGCCTGTGTCCCTGACGAACTGCTGCTGACTAAATCAATCAGCTAGCTGCTGCAGAGGAGAAGGAGGAATCTTGCACAATCAGGTGCAATGACGGCTTTCCTGTTTTGAGCCCATTCAGCAGCAGTAGTAGACAGTCAGATGGACAGGCATTCATGTGGCAGGACCCTTTGTGTGACATCACAATCTGCCCTCTATGACATCACAAGCTGCTCACTCGGAATCCGGCGGAACCTGACAGCCAGACAGTCACTTGGAACAGACAGGCAGACAGGACAGTCATGTGTAGGTGAGCTGGGTGGGCCAATGTTTTCTTTTATTGGCAGTTACCACCCAAATGATGGTCCGAAGAAGGTAAGTGATACTTTTTCTAAATCCCCCCTCTCAATGATCATCAATTGTTTGGCTCGGAAAAAAAATGGAAGAGGAAAAAAAATTCCCAAAACAAAAGAAATGAGGAAAAAAAATTCCCAAAACAAAAGAGAGAAAAGAGCGCGCAAAAAGAAAAGAAAAAAATATAAGAAATAAAGAAAGAAAGAAAGAAAGAGAGAGGAAAAAAAAAAAAACCAAGCCATTTCAAATGGAGAGGGAGGGGGGTCCAAAAATGCCATTGCTGTGATCCAGTTGATGTTTCCGTGGTAAGATCGTAGGTAAGTCACATAGTGTTTGCATATTTATTGGGAGGTCGCAGCGATTGATAAGTCCTTTAATTTAGGCAGGCTTCCGGTCTTTTGCCTAGGCCGCACATGCTGATATCAAGTGTAGTGTCACGTAAAAATATTTAACTGCCTCGATTCCAGAAAGTACAATTCAAGGAGTCAAGAAATAGTCACAAAATGATACACTGGAGGCAGGATTTCAAAGTATTTATGCACAAGGGTTAAACCTTGAAGCAGCAAATGCATGCATTTCTAAATACAAAGGTGCACAAACAATTGATACTCCAAATCAAGTGCCAGGAATGGAAATAGTCTATTTTTGGATAACAGATTAGGAAGGTGCACCGGTCCTGGAAGTACTGCAATACCAGGTCAATGCGTGGAGTGGACAGAGCAAGCTCTTCTTCCATCTCCCTGTTCTAAAAATCCATTTAATATATGGCCCCCAGATAGGGGGCGTATCAGATATTAAACTGATAAGAACAGATTTTTTTTTTTTTTTTTTTTTTTTTTTTTTTTTTTTTCCCAAAACCAATCAGGTTAGGAATTTTTTCGTCGCTGTTCCTTAGAACAGCAATCACCGTGACTTCATTTTTAACGAAAACACATCCTCTCATCATACTTGGTTCTTTTTAAATCATATTTTATAATCCAAAATGAAAGACATCTCCATTGATCTTCTTATCCAAAAAAAATAGACTTTTCACAACGCCTTCTTCATACTAAACAGAACCCACTATACCCACCACCTCAACCTAACTATATTTCACCCAATGTTTCCACTTTTTGTGTTTCCACACACCCTCCGCATCGCACTCATTCTTTTTCTTTTTGTCCCATTCATAGCACACATACAACTTCCCTAATACCATCCTTAAACATTCATTCACTCCAATTTCTTCTTTCTTAAACACATATATGTTTCTTACATCCCACAGACATTCCAACACACATACCATTATTAACCATAAAATTCTTCCTTTCGTCCCTCCTCTTACACCCATCCCAAACAAAGCAATCTTCCATGTCACACTCTCAATCCCAGTCAACTCCTTACATACACCTTCCAAACCCTTCCATACCTTTCTTGCAAAATCACACTCCCATACCAAATGTCTTATAGACTCATCCCCACAACACTCATTCCTTGGACACTTTTCCACACTAGTCAGACCCCGCTTCTTTTGCACCACTCGTACCGGCAATATCCCATGCATCCTCATCCAAACAATATCCCTTTGCCTATTATCCAAACCATCCACACGTACATTCTTCCACACTTCCAAACATTCCCCATCATTCAACCCTTCTACCTTGCATACACTTTCTTTATCTCTCAACTTCCTCACAACATTCTTTTTCTGCTTAAAGTCCTCCTTACTCACCTCTGACAACTCCCATTTCCTCACAAACACACTAATCCTTTTATACCATATACACACATCATCCGCAACCGGTTCATTCAGCTTTCTTTCGTACCATTTCAGTTTAACAAACATCCACCCAGCCATATACCTCATCATACACGCCGCTTTATTATCTCTCTCAATCATACTCACCACTCTTGCAATAACATTCAGATTCAGATACACATCCACATTCGGAAAATCAACACCTCCTTTCGCTCTTTCTTTCACGACCCATTCTCTCTTCAGACATTCTGTTCTCCTATTCCACAAAAACAAAAACAACACCCTTTTAATCCTTTTCAAACACAAAACATTTGGCATAAACACACACGCAACATACAACAACATAGGTAATATAACCATTTTCACCACTAACACTCTCCCAGTCATCGTCAATCGTCTCAACTTCCAAAAATTCAATCTCCCTTTCACCTTTCGTTCCAATTCACACCAACTCTCTTTCCCACGCATATCATCATCAAACACTACACCCAAAATTTTTATCCCACCCTCCACATACTCACATCCCACATCATCCACACCCTTACGCCCAAAAACTTTTATTTTGGTTTTCTCCCAATTCAATTTGAAAGCCGAAGCCCCACAAAAAAACCCAATCAACAATTTAGCCCTTTCTAACCCTCTCTTACTCTCACTCACAATCACCACATCATCCATATAACTTAAAACTTTCACACTCCTTCCACCACTCCCAGGGATCAAATAACCTTTCATAACTTTATCACGCCTCAACATGCACAACAGGGGTTCCAACGCACATACAAAAATAATAGGGGATAACGGACATCCTTGCCTTACACCCGACCTTACATGAAAACTTTCACTCAAAAAACCATTCACTAAAATCTTACTACTCACACCATCATACATACTTCTAATCTTACACACAAATTCACTCGGAAAACCCATTCGCAACAAAACTTTCAGCAAAAACTCATGCGCAACCCTATCAAACGCTTTCTCAAAATCTAATCCCATCACATACATCCTCCGCTCACGCTTCATACAATCACCAATCATATCCCGTAACAGCATCAAATTCTCACTTATTCTTCTTTCAGGCACCGCACACACTTGTTCTTCCTCAATCACCTGCTCAATCACACCTCTCATACGATTGGCCACCACTTTAGCATATATTTTGTAATCAACGTTTAGCAACGTAATTGGCCGCCAATTCTTCACATCCTTCCTTTCACCCTTCTTATGAATCAGTACAACCACACCCTCTTTCATACTCGCACTCATTTTCTCATTCTTAAACATATATTCCATCACATTCACAACATCCATTCCAATCACATCCCACATCATACTATAAAACTCAACAGGCAACCCATCACTTCCAGGCGTCTTATTTCTACTCAGACTCTCAATCGCATCCTTAATCTCTTTCTCTTTCAAATTTTGGCACAACAACCCCAAGTCACTCTCTTCCACTCTTCTTTCAACCGCACTCAAAACCTCGCACTCCATACTCTCATCACATCCCTTAACATCAAACAAAACACTATAGAACCTCTCAACCTCCTTCCTCATACTTTCACCATACAAATCCTCTCCATTCTCACCTTTTACTACATCCATATCTTTCCTTCCACCGCAAACTTTCTTAAAAAAAATACCTGCTACATTTCTCATCCTTCTCCATGCATTCCACTTTCGCACTGTACACAATCTGACGTCCTTTCTCCTTCATTCTCTCTTTGCACACATTCTTGGTCTCACGTATCTCATCTTCAACATCCGCACCATCCTCTCTCATCCTGTACAAATATTCCAATCTTTTTCCCATCCATACATCCTCTTCTCGCTTCAATCTCGCCATTCTGTACCCATTCTTTCTAAAAAACTTCCTAATCTCACCTTTCACCCAATCCCACCATTCTAACAAACATCCATACTTCCCTTTCTCCCCCTTCCACTTCTCATAGCACTCAGCAAATTTCACTCTTACCTCATCATTCCCTAGCATACCAATATTCAACTTCCATATCCCATTCCCATAACTTCCACTCTCCTTGCATACCAAGCTACATTTAATACACTCATGATCCGAAAAACACACTCTCACTTGCTCAAACCTTTCACCCGTGAAATCTTTTGAAGCTAACACGTAATCCAGCCTAGATTCTATCATTCCTCTGTCTGCTCTGTATGTCACATTTGCTACTCCACCACCACATTCTCTCGCCACATCCACCAGTGAAAAATCAGCAATCATACCACGCAAAATCCCACTCGTAACATCATTCCTAACCTCATCCACTCCTCTTTTCACTCCTCTATCAATCACACAATTTAAATCCCCAACAATCACAACAGGCTTTCTACCAATTAAATAATAACTTAGCTTTTCAAATAATGCCTTCCGCTTATTTTTATCAACATGTGCATAAATATTCAAAAGATTAAATTTCCACCCACCATAATCAAACCCAATCAACACACATCTACCTTCTTCTATTACTTTATATGAATCTACTTTATATTTATTCCCCTTCACCAACACCCCCACCCCATCATTTTTATTCTCCCTAGATCCACTCCAAAAAGAAAAACCCCACTTCCACTCCTCCCTCCTCGGTGCCTCCACCAAACCACACTCTTGTAAGCAAATAATATTTTCCCCTAAACCCTCCACATACTTAAGGACTGCTGCCCTTTTATATCTAGATCTACATCCCCTCACATTAAGGGATATAATCCCTACACACTTTTTAATGCTTGGGGCAAGGCATTAAAAACTTCCCACAGCCTGCAGAAAGTCAAGGTGGTTCGTCCGATTTTGAGGGATGAGGCCCAGCGCGCCTCATTTCCTCCAACTTCCTCTGAATGAACAACTCCCCTTCTGCCTGTCTCCTGCTACAGTCCTGGACAATTTCATCCGGGGACATCCTGGTGATGCCCATTAATGGCAGTGCCATCAGGGCTTCACTGGCCGTCAGCAGCACTTCTCCCTGCGGCACTTCGATGCGGGCTTTTTTTGCCGTTCTTTCCAGCTCTCTTTCCCTCAGGACTTTCGGTGTTACATTGTAGTCTGTACTCGGGCTCTCTCCTCCTGGGGTACTGACCATCTCATCCAGCCACGACCCTTCAGCGTCACCGCTCGTCACGGTGTT
Organism: Crinia signifera; assembly: GCF_055691185.1. NCBI lineage: Eukaryota > Metazoa > Chordata > Amphibia > Anura > Myobatrachidae > Crinia > Crinia signifera. The sequence continues at coordinate 96,769 of NW_028142226.1, read as the reverse complement.
CATCGACGCTTCTGAGCTCTCCGGACTCACACCACCGGCTCCTGGACTATAACAGATCGGGGTATCCGAAACATCACTGTGGGGGGGCTCGCGCATCGACGCCTGAGCCTCCGACACCGCGTCCCCTCCTCCCTCCACGTGGGCGCTTGGTATTTGGTGGGTTTCTGGGGATCCCTGTGCAGCACACGGGGGCTCATCCTCCGCACCTCTCTCCTCCTCCATGCGTTCTGCATCCTCCTGAGCAGCTTTCCTTGCTTCCTCCTCCTGCCTTTTCCTCTCGTAGGCTTCTGCGTTTTGGGCTGCGTATTCTCCAGGGTCTTTCCCTTTACGTTTTTCAAAAAAAGCCCTCCTACAGTCCCTCGCCACATGGCTCACATCGCCGCAAAAATCGCATCTTTTTGCACAGGGGCACTCAAAGGCCTCATGGCCGGGTTTCTTGCAGTTTCTGCAAAACCTCTCTCCTCTGCAATCCTCTTTTCTGTGCCCAAATTGCCTACATTTTCGGCAAAAGTCCGGCTGGCCAGGGTACTGAAGGTATCCCCTAAACTCCCCCACCGAAAAGGAACCCGGGGGGTGTATGGGGGAACCCCTCTCATCGGTTTTCCACCGTATCCAAAACTTCCAACCCCCATTGAAGATACCGCAGATGTTCTTTTGCATAAATCCCCCACGTACCGAGGTACAAAACTGTCTCAGGAAAGCAAAGATAGTCTCTAATGTGATAAAGGGGTCAAAAACATGAACAATGAGAGGTAGCTCCTCTCCCAATGCCGGGAAGGCTTCCACACCTTCCAGGGCCGGATTGTCCTTTTCCTCCTCAAATTTCCCCAGCACCTCCTGGTAAATGGCTCTCTGAACGAAAGTAACGTCCAGAAAGTTCAGGGCCACTATTTGCTGAATACAAAAGATCTCCCTCCGCTGCACAGAAAACATTTTCTCCAAAACCTCCTCCACCAAATACCTTAGGGGACCGTTCCCCGTTGCCCTTCCAATCTTGACCCTCAGAGTGTTCCGTACTCTAGACATTGTGGTGTCGTCCGCCAATCACTCCAATAAAGGAACTCCGGACTCCAAAAGATCCCTCCTCGACGTCCCGGGGGCCCCGCCGAAGGACCCCCCAAACTCGCACCTCCTGGCTACGCCGAGCTATAAACTCGGATCGCAGCCAAAAGGCCGAGAAGCGATAACCCGAATGGGCTCCCAGCAAACCGCGCGAACCTGAATTCGGCCAGCAATACTGGTGGAGAGGAGATCAGCACCACGGACACATCTAACACACACACATCACTTCTTTGTCGTTGCAGTCTGAAAGATACCTGGCTGTACGGCAGGTGTGATTAGGACTTGAAGTGCTGGACAGGGACCGGAGGACGAGTAGCCATCCAACTGATTTTGTGATTAGGTCGTCGGCGGGCGGGAAGGGAGCCTCAGCTGGGTAGGAGGCCAAATTTGCATGTGCTCCGCCCCGTCTGTTGACGTCGCGTCAACAGACACACACCCACTAGGCAGACGACCAACAGGCAAGCAGCAGCAGCCAGCTGTCTCCTCGCTCTTTGCTGCTGCATGCCTGCCTGTGTCCCTGACGAACTGCTGCTGACTAAATCAATCAGCTAGCTGCTGCAGAGGAGAAGGAGGAATCTTGCACAATCAGGTGCAATGACGGCTTTCCTGTTTTGAGCCCATTCAGCAGCAGTAGTAGACAGTCAGATGGACAGGCATTCATGTGGCAGGACCCTTTGTGTGACATCACAATCTGCCCTCTATGACATCACAAGCTGCTCACTCGGAATCCGGCGGAACCTGACAGCCAGACAGTCACTTGGAACAGACAGGCAGACAGGACAGTCATGTGTAGGTGAGCTGGGTGGGCCAATGTTTTCTTTTATTGGCAGTTACCACCCAAATGATGGTCCGAAGAAGGTAAGTGATACTTTTTCTAAATCCCCCCTCTCAATGATCATCAATTGTTTGGCTCGGAAAAAAAATGGAAGAGGAAAAAAAATTCCCAAAACAAAAGAAATGAGGAAAAAAAATTCCCAAAACAAAAGAGAGAAAAGAGCGCGCAAAAAGAAAAGAAAAAAATATAAGAAATAAAGAAAGAAAGAAAGAAAGAGAGAGGAAAAAAAAAAAAACCAAGCCATTTCAAATGGAGAGGGAGGGGGGTCCAAAAATGCCATTGCTGTGATCCAGTTGATGTTTCCGTGGTAAGATCGTAGGTAAGTCACATAGTGTTTGCATATTTATTGGGAGGTCGCAGCGATTGATAAGTCCTTTAATTTAGGCAGGCTTCCGGTCTTTTGCCTAGGCCGCACATGCTGATATCAAGTGTAGTGTCACGTAAAAATATTTAACTGCCTCGATTCCAGAAAGTACAATTCAAGGAGTCAAGAAATAGTCACAAAATGATACACTGGAGGCAGGATTTCAAAGTATTTATGCACAAGGGTTAAACCTTGAAGCAGCAAATGCATGCATTTCTAAATACAAAGGTGCACAAACAATTGATACTCCAAATCAAGTGCCAGGAATGGAAATAGTCTATTTTTGGATAACAGATTAGGAAGGTGCACCGGTCCTGGAAGTACTGCAATACCAGGTCAATGCGTGGAGTGGACAGAGCAAGCTCTTCTTCCATCTCCCTGTTCTAAAAATCCATTTAATATATGGCCCCCAGATAGGGGGCGTATCAGATATTAAACTGATAAGAACAGATACTACACTTGATCTTAGCCAAAAGGCCGAGAAGCGATAACCCGAATGGGCTCCCAGCAAACCGCGCGAACCTGAATTCGGCCAGCAATACTGGTGGAGAGGAGATCAGCACCACGGACACATCTAACACACACACATCACTTCTTTGTCGTTGCAGTCTGAAAGATACCTGGCTGTACGGCAGGTGTGATTAGGACTTGAAGTGCTGGACAGGGACCGGAGGACGAGTAGCCATCCAACTGATTTTGTGATTAGGTCGTCGGCGGGCGGGAAGGGAGCCTCAGCTGGGTAGGAGGCCAAATTTGCATGTGCTCCGCCCCGTCTGTTGACGTCGCGTCAACAGACACACACCCACTAGGCAGACGACCAACAGGCAAGCAGCAGCAGCCAGCTGTCTCCTCGCTCTTTGCTGCTGCATGCCTGCCTGTGTCCCTGACGAACTGCTGCTGACTAAATCAATCAGCTAGCTGCTGCAGAGGAGAAGGAGGAATCTTGCACAATCAGGTGCAATGACGGCTTTCCTGTTTTGAGCCCATTCAGCAGCAGTAGTAGACAGTCAGATGGACAGGCATTCATGTGGCAGGACCCTTTGTGTGACATCACAATCTGCCCTCTATGACATCACAAGCTGCTCACTCGGAATCCGGCGGAACCTGACAGCCAGACAGTCACTTGGAACAGACAGGCAGACAGGACAGTCATGTGTAGGTGAGCTGGGTGGGCCAATGTTTTCTTTTATTGGCAGTTACCACCCAAATGATGGTCCGAAGAAGGTAAGTGATACTTTTTCTAAATCCCCCCTCTCAATGATCATCAATTGTTTGGCTCGGAAAAAAAATGGAAGAGGAAAAAAAATTCCCAAAACAAAAGAAATGAGGAAAAAAAATTCCCAAAACAAAAGAGAGAAAAGAGCGCGCAAAAAGAAAAGAAAAAAATATAAGAAATAAAGAAAGAAAGAAAGAAAGAGAGAGGAAAAAAAAAAAAACCAAGCCATTTCAAATGGAGAGGGAGGGGGGTCCAAAAATGCCATTGCTGTGATCCAGTTGATGTTTCCGTGGTAAGATCGTAGGTAAGTCACATAGTGTTTGCATATTTATTGGGAGGTCGCAGCGATTGATAAGTCCTTTAATTTAGGCAGGCTTCCGGTCTTTTGCCTAGGCCGCACATGCTGATATCAAGTGTAGTGTCACGTAAAAATATTTAACTGCCTCGATTCCAGAAAGTACAATTCAAGGAGTCAAGAAATAGTCACAAAATGATACACTGGAGGCAGGATTTCAAAGTATTTATGCACAAGGGTTAAACCTTGAAGCAGCAAATGCATGCATTTCTAAATACAAAGGTGCACAAACAATTGATACTCCAAATCAAGTGCCAGGAATGGAAATAGTCTATTTTTGGATAACAGATTAGGAAGGTGCACCGGTCCTGGAAGTACTGCAATACCAGGTCAATGCGTGGAGTGGACAGAGCAAGCTCTTCTTCCATCTCCCTGTTCTAAAAATCCATTTAATATATGGCCCCCAGATAGGGGGCGTATCAGATATTAAACTGATAAGAACAGATACTACACTTGATCTTAGCCAAAAGGCCGAGAAGCGATAACCCGAATGGGCTCCCAGCAAACCGCGCGAACCTGAATTCGGCCAGCAATACTGGTGGAGAGGAGATCAGCACCACGGACACATCTAACACACACACATCACTTCTTTGTCGTTGCAGTCTGAAAGATACCTGGCTGTACGGCAGGTGTGATTAGGACTTGAAGTGCTGGACAGGGACCGGAGGACGAGTAGCCATCCAACTGATTTTGTGATTAGGTCGTCGGCGGGCGGGAAGGGAGCCTCAGCTGGGTAGGAGGCCAAATTTGCATGTGCTCCGCCCCGTCTGTTGACGTCGCGTCAACAGACACACACCCACTAGGCAGACGACCAACAGGCAAGCAGCAGCAGCCAGCTGTCTCCTCGCTCTTTGCTGCTGCATGCCTGCCTGTGTCCCTGACGAACTGCTGCTGACTAAATCAATCAGCTAGCTGCTGCAGAGGAGAAGGAGGAATCTTGCACAATCAGGTGCAATGACGGCTTTCCTGTTTTGAGCCCATTCAGCAGCAGTAGTAGACAGTCAGATGGACAGGCATTCATGTGGCAGGACCCTTTGTGTGACATCACAATCTGCCCTCTATGACATCACAAGCTGCTCACTCGGAATCCGGCGGAACCTGACAGCCAGACAGTCACTTGGAACAGACAGGCAGACAGGACAGTCATGTGTAGGTGAGCTGGGTGGGCCAATGTTTTCTTTTATTGGCAGTTACCACCCAAATGATGGTCCGAAGAAGGTAAGTGATACTTTTTCTAAATCCCCCCTCTCAATGATCATCAATTGTTTGGCTCGGAAAAAAAATGGAAGAGGAAAAAAAATTCCCAAAACAAAAGAAATGAGGAAAAAAAATTCCCAAAACAAAAGAGAGAAAAGAGCGCGCAAAAAGAAAAGAAAAAAATATAAGAAATAAAGAAAGAAAGAAAGAAAGAGAGAGGAAAAAAAAAAAAACCAAGCCATTTCAAATGGAGAGGGAGGGGGGTCCAAAAATGCCATTGCTGTGATCCAGTTGATGTTTCCGTGGTAAGATCGTAGGTAAGTCACATAGTGTTTGCATATTTATTGGGAGGTCGCAGCGATTGATAAGTCCTTTAATTTAGGCAGGCTTCCGGTCTTTTGCCTAGGCCGCACATGCTGATATCAAGTGTAGTGTCACGTAAAAATATTTAACTGCCTCGATTCCAGAAAGTACAATTCAAGGAGTCAAGAAATAGTCACAAAATGATACACTGGAGGCAGGATTTCAAAGTATTTATGCACAAGGGTTAAACCTTGAAGCAGCAAATGCATGCATTTCTAAATACAAAGGTGCACAAACAATTGATACTCCAAATCAAGTGCCAGGAATGGAAATAGTCTATTTTTGGATAACAGATTAGGAAGGTGCACCGGTCCTGGAAGTACTGCAATACCAGGTCAATGCGTGGAGTGGACAGAGCAAGCTCTTCTTCCATCTCCCTGTTCTAAAAATCCATTTAATATATGGCCCCCAGATAGGGGGCGTATCAGATATTAAACTGATAAGAACAGATGAGTTTGAAGAAACTCAGGGAGCCCGAGGTGTGCTCCCACCACCACCAGTGACGTGACTAAACGCGTGCACAGGGGGCAGCCGTACGAACGTGTGGGCCCTCTCCCAGAGGAGAAAGGCCCCATGGTTCCCCTGACCCCCCTCAACCATAAGGCAGAGGAAGGGAAAAAAGGGATCGGTGGGTCCTCTTCGCCGAAGCTCAGAGGGACCCGCGTTTCCTCCACCCCCGGAAGGGTTTCGGACGGTGGGTCCTCCGCAGCCCGTGCTTTGGAGAGACCCGACTTAGGCTTCCCTCCGCCTTGCGGCTCGGGGTTGCCCTCGAGGGAACCGGGACTCTCCCCAAAAGGTGAAGAGTCCCAGTCACGTTTGGGGAACGGAAGGCCTGTTAGGGACAGCCGCACTACCCAAATGAAAAAAACGTGACAAACTAACGAAAAACGTGAAGTGCAAAACGTGCAAATCATAAAAAGAAAAGAATAAGGCCCTAGCCAGAAGGCCGGGGGGGGGTGTGAAAAATTGTCCTACCCCATCCAAAAGGACAGGGTAAGGACGTGAAGCGCTAACCTAAAGGGAAGTGCGCAGTGCAAGTGCCATTCGTGCAAGGTGACTTGGGATCACCCGTGCATGTCCGGCACCCCCGAGTTTCCCCGGGGGCACAGTGCAGCCTCGGACTCCAGGCAGCCAGCCAGTCAGCGTCCGACCAAGTGTTTCTCCGTCTCAACAGCAGGCACTTTCCAGCCCCTGGCATGGGAATGGGTACTCCACTGGGCCTTTCGAAAGACTCCCTTAGGGGCTGCACCCCCTCCGGAAGAGCAATCTACTCAGTCCCAGTGTTTCTCCGCTCCCAGGGTTAAGGTACTAAGCTGGGCCTTTCGCGGTCTCCCCATCAGAGGCTACGAACCTCTGGAACAGGAGCCATCTACTCAGTCCCAACCTTTCTCCGCTCCCTGGGATTGGATACTAGACTGAGCCTTTCGCTGACTCATCCTTCGGGGGCTACAAACCCCGTCAAGAGAGTCAAACTACTAGGCCCAGTGTTTCTCCCCCCCTCTTACCAGTGGATTTACGGAAACAACACCTCCTACCAAAGGCAGAGGTGAAGATACTTAGTGAGACTTTTCACTACTCCCGGGAAAAAACAGAGGGGTCCCACACCCTCCGCCCATCAGAGCAGCTACTCAGTCTCACCTTTCTCTATTCTCTGCCAGAGGCCAGTCCATACCCAACTGATAAGAACAGATACTACACTTGATCTTAGCCAAAAGGCCGAGAAGCGATAACCCGAATGGGCTCCCAGCAAACCGCGCGAACCTGAATTCGGCCAGCAATACTGGTGGAGAGGAGATCAGCACCACGGACACATCTAACACACACACATCACTTCTTTGTCGTTGCAGTCTGAAAGATACCTGGCTGTACGGCAGGTGTGATTAGGACTTGAAGTGCTGGACAGGGACCGGAGGACGAGTAGCCATCCAACTGATTTTGTGATTAGGTCGTCGGCGGGCGGGAAGGGAGCCTCAGCTGGGTAGGAGGCCAAATTTGCATGTGCTCCGCCCCGTCTGTTGACGTCGCGTCAACAGACACACACCCACTAGGCAGACGACCAACAGGCAAGCAGCAGCAGCCAGCTGTCTCCTCGCTCTTTGCTGCTGCATGCCTGCCTGTGTCCCTGACGAACTGCTGCTGACTAAATCAATCAGCTAGCTGCTGCAGAGGAGAAGGAGGAATCTTGCACAATCAGGTGCAATGACGGCTTTCCTGTTTTGAGCCCATTCAGCAGCAGTAGTAGACAGTCAGATGGACAGGCATTCATGTGGCAGGACCCTTTGTGTGACATCACAATCTGCCCTCTATGACATCACAAGCTGCTCACTCGGAATCCGGCGGAACCTGACAGCCAGACAGTCACTTGGAACAGACAGGCAGACAGGACAGTCATGTGTAGGTGAGCTGGGTGGGCCAATGTTTTCTTTTATTGGCAGTTACCACCCAAATGATGGTCCGAAGAAGGTAAGTGATACTTTTTCTAAATCCCCCCTCTCAATGATCATCAATTGTTTGGCTCGGAAAAAAAATGGAAGAGGAAAAAAAATTCCCAAAACAAAAGAAATGAGGAAAAAAAATTCCCAAAACAAAAGAGAGAAAAGAGCGCGCAAAAAGAAAAGAAAAAAATATAAGAAATAAAGAAAGAAAGAAAGAAAGAGAGAGGAAAAAAAAAAAAACCAAGCCATTTCAAATGGAGAGGGAGGGGGGTCCAAAAATGCCATTGCTGTGATCCAGTTGATGTTTCCGTGGTAAGATCGTAGGTAAGTCACATAGTGTTTGCATATTTATTGGGAGGTCGCAGCGATTGATAAGTCCTTTAATTTAGGCAGGCTTCCGGTCTTTTGCCTAGGCCGCACATGCTGATATCAAGTGTAGTGTCACGTAAAAATATTTAACTGCCTCGATTCCAGAAAGTACAATTCAAGGAGTCAAGAAATAGTCACAAAATGATACACTGGAGGCAGGATTTCAAAGTATTTATGCACAAGGGTTAAACCTTGAAGCAGCAAATGCATGCATTTCTAAATACAAAGGTGCACAAACAATTGATACTCCAAATCAAGTGCCAGGAATGGAAATAGTCTATTTTTGGATAACAGATTAGGAAGGTGCACCGGTCCTGGAAGTACTGCAATACCAGGTCAATGCGTGGAGTGGACAGAGCAAGCTCTTCTTCCATCTCCCTGTTCTAAAAATCCATTTAATATATGGCCCCCAGATAGGGGGCGTATCAGATATTAAACTGATAAGAACAGATTTTTTGATTGAAAAAGCAGGTCTTTATTGTACATAAAGAATGCAAAAAACAGACGATAACAAATATCACACATATACCGTGTCGCAGCACAGCCAAAACACAGTACACATGCAGACAGTATAGTACATATTATAAAATACAGTACAAGATAAACTCACACTATAGACTACACTATGCACTATGCATTCTAACGGTAACATTTACACAACAGTATACAAGACTATGGGTGTGGGGGGTAGGGGGTGGGGGAGGAGGAATCACATGCCCGAAGCTTTATTGACCAGACAGACATATATAAGGGGAGGGCAATAAATAGAAATACATCAACAAAACAACAGACATTGTGAAGTGAGGGGGAAGGGGCCACGGTCCCAGAGTCTTATAAAACAGTCCAAGCAAGGGGAAAGGACCAGAAGCAAAGGGGTTTAGTCCTCTTCTTCCTCAGGGCTATCCCGAATGGAATAGTCTCTGAGCAGGCTGTGAACCAGCCTGCGGCAGTCCTGAACGGACATTCTCTCCCTCCTCAATATGAGTCGATTTCTGGCAAACCACAAAGCGTCCTTAACACAGTTTATAAGGCGCCAGGCTTCCTGGGTCGCCCCATACGTGTGGGTGCCCGGGAATAGTCCATACAATACCGAAAGGTATGAAAGACAGTTCCTGGGCACGGAGTCCTTGAATTCAGTCTCTAGGGCATCCAACAACAACTGTGCGTAGGTGCAGTCCCAGAAGATGTGCATGGAGGTTTCTTCATGCACAAAGCACCAGGGACAATGTCTATACCTACACAAGTTTCGGGAGTGCATGAATGACCGGTGAGGTAAGCCCCCCTGAATGGCCATCCATGACAAGTCTTTGTGTCTATTTGTGAGCCTTTTGGAGGCCACATACTCCCAGACAAACTTGGCAGTTGCTGAAGGGAGCCCTGAAATCGGTTCCATGACGTCTTTGGCTCTGATGAGCTTGTGGACAGTTTTAGGTTTCCACAAGTCGGGTTTCAATCCCTCCAGTTGGTGCTCCCTCACAAACTTGGACACATCCAGGTAGAACCATGGAGTAGTCCAGTTGTAAGGGATGGAGCTGTCCCACTTGTCCCATTTAAGGGTCCTCCACATCGGTAGGAGGAAGAAGCGGGACATGGAGTTCCCCGCAGAGCCGGCACAATTGTCTATCAAAGTTCTGCGGATACAGTTACATGCAAAGAAGGCTCTCAGCATAGTTGGAATGTCTGGAATGCCTTTGCCACCTTTGAGGGGATCTTTGTACATAACAATCCGCTTGACTCTGTCCATTTTGGAGCCCCAGATGAAGTGGAAAACAGCCCGTGTGATGGCCTTGCAGATCGCCGCCAGAGGTGGCCAGGCCTGGGCGGTGTACTGAAGAACAGGAAGAATCTCATTCCGCAGCACAAGTGTTTTCCCTTCGATGGTAAGGTCTCTGAGACTCCACAATCCCAGTTTCTGACGCATTGTCGCAAGTCTTTCATCCCAGCACTTCAGGGCCGCTCCATCTCCTCCGAACCAGACACCAAGGATCTTGATGAGGTCTGGCTTTACCGTGAAGGGAAATGGGGCGGAGGATGACAGGTGCCACTTTCCGAAGAGCATAGCCTCTGACTTCCCAAGGTTAACCTTTGCTCCTGAAGCACGGCCGAAGTCCTCGCAGGTCTGGACGAGAGCTGTCACCGATCTCTGGTCTGCGCAGAACACAGTGACGTCATCCATGTACAGCGAACACTTGGCCTCTGGGTGGTCTGGACCCGGTGCGGTGATCCCTCTGATCTCTTGATTTTGTCTGATGGATACAGCGAAGAGCTCTATAACACAAACAAAAAGAAGAGGTGAAAGAGGGCAGCCTTGTCTGACCCCAGACATGACAGAGAAGGGGTCAGTCTTCCAGCCGTTCACCAACACCGAGCTGTAAATGTCAAGGTACATCAGGTTAACATACGAACAGAATAGCTCACCAAGACCAAATTTACGCAGTACCTTGCCCATCAGCTCATGGGAGACACGGTCAAAGGCCTTTTCCTGATCAAGACTGATCAGGGCTGTGCACACATTACGGTCTTTCACGTAATGGACCGTGTCTCTGAGGAGGGCAAGGCTGTCTGCGATTCTGCGGCCGGGAATGGCGCAGGTTTGGTCTGGGTGAACGATCTGCCCAATGACAGCCTTCAGCCGGTTGGCCAGTACCTTGGCGAGGATTTTGTAGTCCACGTTCAGAAGAGAGATGGGACGCCAATTTTTCAGGTCACATCTCTCCCCCTTACGCTTATACAAGATCGTGATCATTCCTTCCCTCAGCGAAGAAGGCATTTTGCCCTCCACCACCATCTCCTCGTACAGCTCGAGCAGGTCCGGGCCAATGAGATCCCACAGCGCAACATAAAGCTCTGCTGGGAGACCATCACTGCCCGGAGTCCTGCCCTGCCTAAAGGATTTAGCGGCAGAGAGCACCTCCTCCAACGCCAAGGGAGCATCCATGGCTGATTTACCTGCAGGATCAATAGTGTTAGTGATACCTGACAGGAACTTATCCGCCTCGTCTGTGTCTGTAGTCTTAGGGGAGTAGAGGTCGCTGTAGTAGTCGCGAACGACCTTCATCACGCCCTCCTTCCCCTGTCTGGGGATGCCATTCTCATCACGCAGTTCTGTCAGGGGCGTATGGCCAGAGTGGAGTTTCCTGAAAAAGAAGGAAGAACACGTCTCACCCTTCTCCAGATTCTCCACCTTGGAACGGAAGACGATGCGTCTGGACTCCTCCTCAAAGTGCCTTTTCAGGCTCTTTTTGGTCTCGTCCAGGTCGTCCTTCACGTCCCAGCCGCACCGCTGGAGGTCCACCAGGGACTGGAGCTCACGCTGCAGTTTTCTGAGGTTCCTCTTACGGTCGCATGCCTGGATACGTCCTTTAGCCTGAAAGAAACTGCGGATGTTAGATTTGGCATATTCCCACCAATCAGACATACAGTCAAAATAACATTTGTCATTCTTCCATGTGATGTAGGCATCCTTAAGCTCAGCCAGTACTTCCTCCCTTTCCAGTAAGGCACAGTTCAACTTCCAGGAGCCTGGGCCAGATGGAAAACCATGGCCCAGAACCCCTTGGAAGAGAATGGCCCTGTGGTCAGAGAAGAAGCAGGGAACCATAGAATGCCTAACCTGCTGCACTGCCCGGGATGTGAACACAAAGTCAATGCGGGAGCGCACGGAGCCATCGGGGCGGCTCCACGTGAAATTCACGGAGCCAGCCCCCATGGAGCCCACAGCGTCCCGCAGTGATGCTTCGGCCACCATTTCCCTGAGCAGGTTGGACGTGATGTCCAGCTTCGCAGAGTTGCAGGTGCTTCGACCATCCCCTTCAATCGGGCAGTTGAAGTCCCCGGCCATCACTACAGCCCTGGTGGTGGCGAGCTGGGTCCGCAGGGTCTGGAATAATTCCAGACGCTCATTCTTAAAGGGTGAAGCATACACGCAGATTAGCCTGATAGGCTCACCTGCCCAGGACCCATCTACGACGAGTAATCTCCCGCAGACAAACTCCTGGACAGAATCTAACGTGAAGAGGCTGCCCCTAATAAGAATTGCTACCCCTGCAGACCTGCACTCACCTCCACCGGACCAGTAGGATGGACCATGGGACCACTGCCGGGCCAGGTGCCTGTAGGACCTGGAGAAAGGGAGAGAGCATTCCTGCAACATATACACATCACATTTCTGAGTGTCAAGAAAGGTAAAAATAGATTGACGTCTGTTCTTATCCTTAATGCTCCTTACATTAATGGTAAAAAGATTAAAAGCTACCATTTGTTAAGAGAAAAAGGTTACTGTGGCGATACGTATACTTTACCACTCCCATCGGGAGGTGCTTCCTCTGGGTCGGCCACCGGATCTCCCTGCTGGGGTGTCTCGATGTTGTTGAGCAGTTGGTCGATGTTGTTGAGGCTGTCAAGCTCAGGCACCCCACTCTCCTCGAAGACCTCTGCATATGCCTCCATCTCCTCCTCGAGGGTGGGGGAGTCCTGGTCTGGCTCGACCGATTCGACTGCCGCTTTCTTGGAAGATTCTGGGTCAGCAGCTGGGCTGTCTAACTCCTTCCTCTTCCTTCTCGGCTGTACATTTCCTGCATGGGCAAGTGGTGGAAACTCTTCCTCGGAGAGGAGAGGGACAGGGAGGGGGCGAGAGGGGGTGGTGGGAGGGAGGGTGGGTTGGGTCACAGGTCGGGAGGGTGATGGAGGGGGGGTGGTGCGAACAGCCGGGGTGGGGGTTGCTGTCGCAGAGGGAGGGAGGGGAGGAGGGTTAGGAATGGTGGGGGGAGGGGAAGGTTTCTTACCGCCTTGTTTCTGCTGGATCTGCTTCTTCTGTGCAGGCTTGGGTGGTACCTTGGCAGGGGCTACCACACCCGATACTGCTGCGGCGTAGGATCTCACTCTGTCGGGACAGTCCCGGTAGACGTGTTCTACTTTGCCGCACAGGTGGCAGGTCATCTTCGTGGGGCAATCCTTTGTCTCATGACCAGCCATGTGACAATGTTTGCAGGCCGGGACCTTGCAGTCCTTCGCCATGTGATCCTTCCCGCTGCACTTCCTGCAGTTGCGCGGCTGGTCAGAGTAATGGAGAAGTCCTGCTGTTCCCCCCAGGGAGAAGCACTGTGGAAGGTGCTTTACTCCTTCTGGGCACGAGGTGTCCTTGTGCAGCCGGACGATCACTGCCCACTTCGTGGACCAGAATCCATCCTCGGTCATGATCCTTGTAGGGTTCCTCACGACCGTGCAGAATCGGCCCAGAAATGTGGCAATGTCTCCGGCTGGCGTGTGAGGGCTGCGCATTGAAACCGTCACCCGCCTCTCCTCCCTTTGGATAGGGCAGTTGCCCACAAAGCGAGAGAGAGGGGATTCGGGTCTCGCCGCTTTCACTGCCTCCCAGTACCTCTTACAGATGGCAATGGAGGTGAAGGTGACGTAGAAGATCCCCTTCAGGTAATTCTGAATGCTGAGTGTTTCAGCCCTCGTGAATCCCTGTTCGACGACCATCTTCTTGCCGAAGGTGTCGATCGTCATGTCCGGCACCTGTCCATCCGTCTCCTTAAACTTCATCACCACGGTCTGCCTCATCCAGGGCTCCAGGGCTGGGAGGCCTTTGGAATGGTCCTGGACGGGCACCGTTGGTGGTGTCGCAGAAGGGGCAGTGGAGCTAGGGCCGGCCAATCTGGTCGGACATTCGGCCGGTGACTTACCCTTCTTCCCGGGCTTCCTACCAGCGAGGGGGGCCGAAGTGGAGGCGGTGGCCATCCTTCCGGCTTCTCGGGGCAGCTGAAGTCGAGGCAAAGGGTCTTCTCCGGCGACGAGAGGAGGAGATGAAGGGGTCGCTTCAGAGGGCAGAGCAACACAAGTCTAACCCTCCAAGGTGGCTAGAGAGCGATGCACGGCTTCAGAGGGCAGAGCAAAGCAAGTCTAACCCTCCACGGAGGCTGGGGAGCGTTGCAGAGCTTCGGAGGGCAGAGCAGAAAGTCTGACCCTCGGTGGCGGCTCCGGAGCGGTGGAGGCTTCAGAGGGCAGAGCAGAAAAGTCTGACCCTCCTAGGCAGCTCGGGAGTGCTGCAAGGCTTCGAGAGAGCAGAGCAAACAAGTCTGCCTCTCCCAGGTGGCTAGGGTGCGTTGATCTCCTCTTCCGGCGAAATCCTCTTCTCCTCGCAGTCGGGGGCGGAGCTTCTTCCTCGGCGTCGAGAGGTGGAGGGGTCGGCAGTCGCTTCGGAGGGCAGAGCAGAGCAAGTCTGACCCTCAGTCTTCTCCGGCTTCTCCCTCTTCAGCGATGTCTTCTCCTCCTCGCAGTCTCGACGTCTTCGCTCAATTCGCTCTTCTCGGCCTGGCAGCGGTAGCCCTGAGAAGGACCGTTGTCGGTCCAAGAAACAAGGAGCAGAGCTGCCTCTCAGAATAAACTGATAAGAACAGATACTACACTTGATCTTAGCCAAAAGGCCGAGAAGCGATAACCCGAATGGGCTCCCAGCAAACCGCGCGAACCTGAATTCGGCCAGCAATACTGGTGGAGAGGAGATCAGCACCACGGACACATCTAACACACACACATCACTTCTTTGTCGTTGCAGTCTGAAAGATACCTGGCTGTACGGCAGGTGTGATTAGGACTTGAAGTGCTGGACAGGGACCGGAGGACGAGTAGCCATCCAACTGATTTTGTGATTAGGTCGTCGGCGGGCGGGAAGGGAGCCTCAGCTGGGTAGGAGGCCAAATTTGCATGTGCTCCGCCCCGTCTGTTGACGTCGCGTCAACAGACACACACCCACTAGGCAGACGACCAACAGGCAAGCAGCAGCAGCCAGCTGTCTCCTCGCTCTTTGCTGCTGCATGCCTGCCTGTGTCCCTGACGAACTGCTGCTGACTAAATCAATCAGCTAGCTGCTGCAGAGGAGAAGGAGGAATCTTGCACAATCAGGTGCAATGACGGCTTTCCTGTTTTGAGCCCATTCAGCAGCAGTAGTAGACAGTCAGATGGACAGGCATTCATGTGGCAGGACCCTTTGTGTGACATCACAATCTGCCCTCTATGACATCACAAGCTGCTCACTCGGAATCCGGCGGAACCTGACAGCCAGACAGTCACTTGGAACAGACAGGCAGACAGGACAGTCATGTGTAGGTGAGCTGGGTGGGCCAATGTTTTCTTTTATTGGCAGTTACCACCCAAATGATGGTCCGAAGAAGGTAAGTGATACTTTTTCTAAATCCCCCCTCTCAATGATCATCAATTGTTTGGCTCGGAAAAAAAATGGAAGAGGAAAAAAAATTCCCAAAACAAAAGAAATGAGGAAAAAAAATTCCCAAAACAAAAGAGAGAAAAGAGCGCGCAAAAAGAAAAGAAAAAAATATAAGAAATAAAGAAAGAAAGAAAGAAAGAGAGAGGAAAAAAAAAAAAACCAAGCCATTTCAAATGGAGAGGGAGGGGGGTCCAAAAATGCCATTGCTGTGATCCAGTTGATGTTTCCGTGGTAAGATCGTAGGTAAGTCACATAGTGTTTGCATATTTATTGGGAGGTCGCAGCGATTGATAAGTCCTTTAATTTAGGCAGGCTTCCGGTCTTTTGCCTAGGCCGCACATGCTGATATCAAGTGTAGTGTCACGTAAAAATATTTAACTGCCTCGATTCCAGAAAGTACAATTCAAGGAGTCAAGAAATAGTCACAAAATGATACACTGGAGGCAGGATTTCAAAGTATTTATGCACAAGGGTTAAACCTTGAAGCAGCAAATGCATGCATTTCTAAATACAAAGGTGCACAAACAATTGATACTCCAAATCAAGTGCCAGGAATGGAAATAGTCTATTTTTGGATAACAGATTAGGAAGGTGCACCGGTCCTGGAAGTACTGCAATACCAGGTCAATGCGTGGAGTGGACAGAGCAAGCTCTTCTTCCATCTCCCTGTTCTAAAAATCCATTTAATATATGGCCCCCAGATAGGGGGCGTATCAGATATTAAACTGATAAGAACAGATACTACACTTGATCTTAGCCAAAAGGCCGAGAAGCGATAACCCGAATGGGCTCCCAGCAAACCGCGCGAACCTGAATTCGGCCAGCAATACTGGTGGAGAGGAGATCAGCACCACGGACACATCTAACACACACACATCACTTCTTTGTCGTTGCAGTCTGAAAGATACCTGGCTGTACGGCAGGTGTGATTAGGACTTGAAGTGCTGGACAGGGACCGGAGGACGAGTAGCCATCCAACTGATTTTGTGATTAGGTCGTCGGCGGGCGGGAAGGGAGCCTCAGCTGGGTAGGAGGCCAAATTTGCATGTGCTCCGCCCCGTCTGTTGACGTCGCGTCAACAGACACACACCCACTAGGCAGACGACCAACAGGCAAGCAGCAGCAGCCAGCTGTCTCCTCGCTCTTTGCTGCTGCATGCCTGCCTGTGTCCCTGACGAACTGCTGCTGACTAAATCAATCAGCTAGCTGCTGCAGAGGAGAAGGAGGAATCTTGCACAATCAGGTGCAATGACGGCTTTCCTGTTTTGAGCCCATTCAGCAGCAGTAGTAGACAGTCAGATGGACAGGCATTCATGTGGCAGGACCCTTTGTGTGACATCACAATCTGCCCTCTATGACATCACAAGCTGCTCACTCGGAATCCGGCGGAACCTGACAGCCAGACAGTCACTTGGAACAGACAGGCAGACAGGACAGTCATGTGTAGGTGAGCTGGGTGGGCCAATGTTTTCTTTTATTGGCAGTTACCACCCAAATGATGGTCCGAAGAAGGTAAGTGATACTTTTTCTAAATCCCCCCTCTCAATGATCATCAATTGTTTGGCTCGGAAAAAAAATGGAAGAGGAAAAAAAATTCCCAAAACAAAAGAAATGAGGAAAAAAAATTCCCAAAACAAAAGAGAGAAAAGAGCGCGCAAAAAGAAAAGAAAAAAATATAAGAAATAAAGAAAGAAAGAAAGAAAGAGAGAGGAAAAAAAAAAAAACCAAGCCATTTCAAATGGAGAGGGAGGGGGGTCCAAAAATGCCATTGCTGTGATCCAGTTGATGTTTCCGTGGTAAGATCGTAGGTAAGTCACATAGTGTTTGCATATTTATTGGGAGGTCGCAGCGATTGATAAGTCCTTTAATTTAGGCAGGCTTCCGGTCTTTTGCCTAGGCCGCACATGCTGATATCAAGTGTAGTGTCACGTAAAAATATTTAACTGCCTCGATTCCAGAAAGTACAATTCAAGGAGTCAAGAAATAGTCACAAAATGATACACTGGAGGCAGGATTTCAAAGTATTTATGCACAAGGGTTAAACCTTGAAGCAGCAAATGCATGCATTTCTAAATACAAAGGTGCACAAACAATTGATACTCCAAATCAAGTGCCAGGAATGGAAATAGTCTATTTTTGGATAACAGATTAGGAAGGTGCACCGGTCCTGGAAGTACTGCAATACCAGGTCAATGCGTGGAGTGGACAGAGCAAGCTCTTCTTCCATCTCCCTGTTCTAAAAATCCATTTAATATATGGCCCCCAGATAGGGGGCGTATCAGATATTAAACTGATAAGAACAGATACTACACTTGATCTTAGCCAAAAGGCCGAGAAGCGATAACCCGAATGGGCTCCCAGCAAACCGCGCGAACCTGAATTCGGCCAGCAATACTGGTGGAGAGGAGATCAGCACCACGGACACATCTAACACACACACATCACTTCTTTGTCGTTGCAGTCTGAAAGATACCTGGCTGTACGGCAGGTGTGATTAGGACTTGAAGTGCTGGACAGGGACCGGAGGACGAGTAGCCATCCAACTGATTTTGTGATTAGGTCGTCGGCGGGCGGGAAGGGAGCCTCAGCTGGGTAGGAGGCCAAATTTGCATGTGCTCCGCCCCGTCTGTTGACGTCGCGTCAACAGACACACACCCACTAGGCAGACGACCAACAGGCAAGCAGCAGCAGCCAGCTGTCTCCTCGCTCTTTGCTGCTGCATGCCTGCCTGTGTCCCTGACGAACTGCTGCTGACTAAATCAATCAGCTAGCTGCTGCAGAGGAGAAGGAGGAATCTTGCACAATCAGGTGCAATGACGGCTTTCCTGTTTTGAGCCCATTCAGCAGCAGTAGTAGACAGTCAGATGGACAGGCATTCATGTGGCAGGACCCTTTGTGTGACATCACAATCTGCCCTCTATGACATCACAAGCTGCTCACTCGGAATCCGGCGGAACCTGACAGCCAGACAGTCACTTGGAACAGACAGGCAGACAGGACAGTCATGTGTAGGTGAGCTGGGTGGGCCAATGTTTTCTTTTATTGGCAGTTACCACCCAAATGATGGTCCGAAGAAGGTAAGTGATACTTTTTCTAAATCCCCCCTCTCAATGATCATCAATTGTTTGGCTCGGAAAAAAAATGGAAGAGGAAAAAAAATTCCCAAAACAAAAGAAATGAGGAAAAAAAATTCCCAAAACAAAAGAGAGAAAAGAGCGCGCAAAAAGAAAAGAAAAAAATATAAGAAATAAAGAAAGAAAGAAAGAAAGAGAGAGGAAAAAAAAAAAAACCAAGCCATTTCAAATGGAGAGGGAGGGGGGTCCAAAAATGCCATTGCTGTGATCCAGTTGATGTTTCCGTGGTAAGATCGTAGGTAAGTCACATAGTGTTTGCATATTTATTGGGAGGTCGCAGCGATTGATAAGTCCTTTAATTTAGGCAGGCTTCCGGTCTTTTGCCTAGGCCGCACATGCTGATATCAAGTGTAGTGTCACGTAAAAATATTTAACTGCCTCGATTCCAGAAAGTACAATTCAAGGAGTCAAGAAATAGTCACAAAATGATACACTGGAGGCAGGATTTCAAAGTATTTATGCACAAGGGTTAAACCTTGAAGCAGCAAATGCATGCATTTCTAAATACAAAGGTGCACAAACAATTGATACTCCAAATCAAGTGCCAGGAATGGAAATAGTCTATTTTTGGATAACAGATTAGGAAGGTGCACCGGTCCTGGAAGTACTGCAATACCAGGTCAATGCGTGGAGTGGACAGAGCAAGCTCTTCTTCCATCTCCCTGTTCTAAAAATCCATTTAATATATGGCCCCCAGATAGGGGGCGTATCAGATATTAAACTGATAAGAACAGATACTACACTTGATCTTAGCCAAAAGGCCGAGAAGCGATAACCCGAATGGGCTCCCAGCAAACCGCGCGAACCTGAATTCGGCCAGCAATACTGGTGGAGAGGAGATCAGCACCACGGACACATCTAACACACACACATCACTTCTTTGTCGTTGCAGTCTGAAAGATACCTGGCTGTACGGCAGGTGTGATTAGGACTTGAAGTGCTGGACAGGGACCGGAGGACGAGTAGCCATCCAACTGATTTTGTGATTAGGTCGTCGGCGGGCGGGAAGGGAGCCTCAGCTGGGTAGGAGGCCAAATTTGCATGTGCTCCGCCCCGTCTGTTGACGTCGCGTCAACAGACACACACCCACTAGGCAGACGACCAACAGGCAAGCAGCAGCAGCCAGCTGTCTCCTCGCTCTTTGCTGCTGCATGCCTGCCTGTGTCCCTGACGAACTGCTGCTGACTAAATCAATCAGCTAGCTGCTGCAGAGGAGAAGGAGGAATCTTGCACAATCAGGTGCAATGACGGCTTTCCTGTTTTGAGCCCATTCAGCAGCAGTAGTAGACAGTCAGATGGACAGGCATTCATGTGGCAGGACCCTTTGTGTGACATCACAATCTGCCCTCTATGACATCACAAGCTGCTCACTCGGAATCCGGCGGAACCTGACAGCCAGACAGTCACTTGGAACAGACAGGCAGACAGGACAGTCATGTGTAGGTGAGCTGGGTGGGCCAATGTTTTCTTTTATTGGCAGTTACCACCCAAATGATGGTCCGAAGAAGGTAAGTGATACTTTTTCTAAATCCCCCCTCTCAATGATCATCAATTGTTTGGCTCGGAAAAAAAATGGAAGAGGAAAAAAAATTCCCAAAACAAAAGAAATGAGGAAAAAAAATTCCCAAAACAAAAGAGAGAAAAGAGCGCGCAAAAAGAAAAGAAAAAAATATAAGAAATAAAGAAAGAAAGAAAGAAAGAGAGAGGAAAAAAAAAAAAACCAAGCCATTTCAAATGGAGAGGGAGGGGGGTCCAAAAATGCCATTGCTGTGATCCAGTTGATGTTTCCGTGGTAAGATCGTAGGTAAGTCACATAGTGTTTGCATATTTATTGGGAGGTCGCAGCGATTGATAAGTCCTTTAATTTAGGCAGGCTTCCGGTCTTTTGCCTAGGCCGCACATGCTGATATCAAGTGTAGTGTCACGTAAAAATATTTAACTGCCTCGATTCCAGAAAGTACAATTCAAGGAGTCAAGAAATAGTCACAAAATGATACACTGGAGGCAGGATTTCAAAGTATTTATGCACAAGGGTTAAACCTTGAAGCAGCAAATGCATGCATTTCTAAATACAAAGGTGCACAAACAATTGATACTCCAAATCAAGTGCCAGGAATGGAAATAGTCTATTTTTGGATAACAGATTAGGAAGGTGCACCGGTCCTGGAAGTACTGCAATACCAGGTCAATGCGTGGAGTGGACAGAGCAAGCTCTTCTTCCATCTCCCTGTTCTAAAAATCCATTTAATATATGGCCCCCAGATAGGGGGCGTATCAGATATTAAACTGATAAGAACAGATACTACACTTGATCTTAGCCAAAAGGCCGAGAAGCGATAACCCGAATGGGCTCCCAGCAAACCGCGCGAACCTGAATTCGGCCAGCAATACTGGTGGAGAGGAGATCAGCACCACGGACACATCTAACACACACACATCACTTCTTTGTCGTTGCAGTCTGAAAGATACCTGGCTGTACGGCAGGTGTGATTAGGACTTGAAGTGCTGGACAGGGACCGGAGGACGAGTAGCCATCCAACTGATTTTGTGATTAGGTCGTCGGCGGGCGGGAAGGGAGCCTCAGCTGGGTAGGAGGCCAAATTTGCATGTGCTCCGCCCCGTCTGTTGACGTCGCGTCAACAGACACACACCCACTAGGCAGACGACCAACAGGCAAGCAGCAGCAGCCAGCTGTCTCCTCGCTCTTTGCTGCTGCATGCCTGCCTGTGTCCCTGACGAACTGCTGCTGACTAAATCAATCAGCTAGCTGCTGCAGAGGAGAAGGAGGAATCTTGCACAATCAGGTGCAATGACGGCTTTCCTGTTTTGAGCCCATTCAGCAGCAGTAGTAGACAGTCAGATGGACAGGCATTCATGTGGCAGGACCCTTTGTGTGACATCACAATCTGCCCTCTATGACATCACAAGCTGCTCACTCGGAATCCGGCGGAACCTGACAGCCAGACAGTCACTTGGAACAGACAGGCAGACAGGACAGTCATGTGTAGGTGAGCTGGGTGGGCCAATGTTTTCTTTTATTGGCAGTTACCACCCAAATGATGGTCCGAAGAAGGTAAGTGATACTTTTTCTAAATCCCCCCTCTCAATGATCATCAATTGTTTGGCTCGGAAAAAAAATGGAAGAGGAAAAAAAATTCCCAAAACAAAAGAAATGAGGAAAAAAAATTCCCAAAACAAAAGAGAGAAAAGAGCGCGCAAAAAGAAAAGAAAAAAATATAAGAAATAAAGAAAGAAAGAAAGAAAGAGAGAGGAAAAAAAAAAAAACCAAGCCATTTCAAATGGAGAGGGAGGGGGGTCCAAAAATGCCATTGCTGTGATCCAGTTGATGTTTCCGTGGTAAGATCGTAGGTAAGTCACATAGTGTTTGCATATTTATTGGGAGGTCGCAGCGATTGATAAGTCCTTTAATTTAGGCAGGCTTCCGGTCTTTTGCCTAGGCCGCACATGCTGATATCAAGTGTAGTGTCACGTAAAAATATTTAACTGCCTCGATTCCAGAAAGTACAATTCAAGGAGTCAAGAAATAGTCACAAAATGATACACTGGAGGCAGGATTTCAAAGTATTTATGCACAAGGGTTAAACCTTGAAGCAGCAAATGCATGCATTTCTAAATACAAAGGTGCACAAACAATTGATACTCCAAATCAAGTGCCAGGAATGGAAATAGTCTATTTTTGGATAACAGATTAGGAAGGTGCACCGGTCCTGGAAGTACTGCAATACCAGGTCAATGCGTGGAGTGGACAGAGCAAGCTCTTCTTCCATCTCCCTGTTCTAAAAATCCATTTAATATATGGCCCCCAGATAGGGGGCGTATCAGATATTAAACTGATAAGAACAGATTTTTTTTGATTGAAAAGGCAAATCTTTATTGTACATAAAGAAAGCAAAAAACAGACGGTAACATTCAGACATATATACTGTGTCGCAGCACAGCCAAAACACAGCACACATGCAAAACTGTATAGTACATTTCATGAAATACAGTATAAGAAATCAAATACCATAAGACATGCTATGCACTATGCATTCTAACCTTAAACAATCATTGACTATGGATAAGACTATGGGTGGAGGGGAGGGGGATGAGGGAGGGGGAGTCACGTTGCCCGAAGCTTTATTGACCAGACAGACACATATAAGGGGAGGGCAATAAATAGACAGGACATCAATAAAACAACAGACATCGTGAAATGGGGGAGTGGGGCCACGTCACAGTTCTTATCACTCAGTTCAATGGGGAAAGGGCCAGAAGAAGGGGGGGGTTAGTCCTCTTCTTCCTCAGGGCTATCCCGGATGGAGTAGTCTCTGAGCAGGCTGTGGATCAGCCTGCGGCAGTCCTGCACGGACATCCTCTCCCTCCTCATAATGAGGCGATTCCTGGCAAACCACACAGCGTCCTTAAAACAGTTTATAAGGCGCCAGGCTTCCTGGGTCGCCCCAACAGTGTGTGTGCCGGGGAACAGTCCGTAAAGCACCGAATGGTACGATAGGTGGCTCCTGGGCACACAGTCCTTAAACTCAGTCTCTAGGGCATCCAGCAGCAACTGTGCATAGGTGCAGTCCCAGAAGAGGTGCATAGATGTTTCCTCGCGAACGAGGCACCAGGGACAATGTCTGTACCTACACAAGTTTCGGGAGTGCATGAATGACCGGAGAGGCAAACCCCCCTGGATGGCCATCCATGACAAGTCTTTATGTCTATTAGTCAGTCTCTTGGATGCCACGCACTCCCAGACAAACTTAACAGTTGCCGCCGGGAGCCCTGGGATCGATTCCATAGTGTCTTTGGCTCTGATGAGCTTGTGGACAGTTTTTGGCTTCCACAAGTCGGGTTTTAATCCCTCCAGTTGGTGTTCCCTCACAAACTTGGACACGTCCAGGTAAAACCACGGAGTGGTCC
This sequence comes from Crinia signifera, assembly GCF_055691185.1. Lineage (NCBI taxonomy): Eukaryota > Metazoa > Chordata > Amphibia > Anura > Myobatrachidae > Crinia > Crinia signifera. The sequence goes on along the minus strand of NW_028142226.1, from coordinate 73,285 downwards.
AGTTGTAAGGGATGGAGCTGTCCCACTTGTCCCATTTAAGGGTCCTCCACAGTGGTAGGAGGAAGAAGCGGGACATGGAGTTCCCCGCAGAGCCGGCACAACTGTCAATCAAAGTTCTGCGGATGCACGTACATACAAAGAAGGCTCTCAGCATAGTTGGAATGTCTGGAATGCCTTTGCCACCTTTGAGGGGATCCTTGTACATAATGCTCCGCTTCACTCTGTCCATTTTGGAGCCCCAGATGAAGTGGAAAGTGGCCCGGGTAATGGCCTTGCAGACCGCAGTTGGCGGCGGCCAGGCCTGGGCTGTGTACTGCAGGACGGGAAGGATCTCGTTCCGCAGCACAAGGGCTTTCCCTTCGATGGAAAGGTCTCTGAGGCTCCACAGTCCAATTTTCTGTCTCACTGTAGCAAGTTTCTCATCCCAGCACTTCCGGGCGGCTCCATCATCACCGAACCAGACACCCAGAATTTTGATGAGGTCCGGTTTGACGGTAAATGGGAAAGGAGCCGAGGATGACAGGTGCCAGTTTCCGAAGAGCATGGCTTCTGACTTCCCGCAGTTGACTTTTGCCCCCGAAGCACGGCCGAAGTCCTCACAGGTCTGGACGAGTGCTGCCACCGAGCGTTGATCCGCGCAGAAGACAGTGACGTCGTCCATGTACAGCGAGCACTTGGCCACTGGGTGGTCTGGACCTGGTGCGGTGATCCCTCTAATCTCTGGATTCTGTCTGATGGATAGGGCCAGGAGCTCTATAACACAAACAAAAAGAAGAGGTGAAAGAGGGCAGCCTTGTCTGACCCCAGAGAGAACCGGAAAGGGGTCAGTCTTCCAGCCGTTCACCAACACCGTGCTGTGGATATCGAGGTACATAAGGTTAACATACGAACAAAACAATTCACCAAGACCAAATTTTCGCAGCACCTTACCCATCAGCTCATGAGAGACACGGTCAAAGGCCTTTTCCTGATCAAGACTGATCAGGGCCGTGCGCACATTACGATCTTTCACGTAATGGACCGTGTCCCTGAGGAGGGCAAGGCTGTCTGCGATCCTGCGGCCAGGTATACCACAGGTCTGATCCGGATGAACAATCTGTCCGATGACAGCCTTCAGCCTATTGGCCAGTACCTTGGCGAGGATCTTGTAGTCCACGTTCAGAAGAGAGATGGGCCTCCAATTTTTCAGCTCACATCTCTCCCCCTTCCGCTTATACAAGATCGTGATCATCCCTTCCCTCAGCGAAGGAGGCATTTTTCCCTCCACCACCATCTCCTCATACAGCTCGAGCAGGTCCGGGCCGATTAGATCCCACAGCGCTACATAGAGCTCAGCTGGGAGACCATCGTTACCTGGAGTCCTGCCTTGCCTAAAGGATTTGGTGGCAGATAATACCTCCTCCAGCGTCAGGGGAGCGTCCAGCGCCGATCTGCCTGCAGGATCAATAGGGTTAGTGATACCTGACAGGAACTTGTCGGCCATGTCGTTGTCAGTCGTCTTAGGGGAGTAGAGGTCGCTGTAGTAGTCGCGGACGACCTTCATCACGCCCTCCTTCCCCTGTCTGGGAATGCCATTCTCATCTCGCAGCTCGGTCAGGGGCGTGTGGCCAGAGTGGAGTTTCCTGAAAAAGAAAGAAGAGCACTTCTCACCCTTCTCCAGATTCTCCACCTTGGAACGGAAGACGATACGTCTGGACTCCTCCTCAAAGTGCCTTTTCAGGCTCTTTTTGGTCTCATCCAGGTCGTCCTTCACGTCCCAGCCGCACCGCTGGAGGTCCACCAGGGACTGGAGCTCACGCTGCAGATTTCTGAGGTTCCTCTTACGGTCGCATGCCTGGATACGCCCTTTGACCTGAAAGAAACTGCGGATGTTAGATTTGGCATATTCCCACCAGTCAGACATACAGTCAAAATAACATTTGTCATTTTTCCATGTGATGTAGGCATCCTTAAGTTCAGCCAATACCTCCTCCTTTTCCAGCAGTGCACAGTTCAACTTCCAGGAGCCTGGGCCAGGTGGAAAACCATGGCCCAGGATACCTTGGAAGAGAATGGCCCTGTGGTCAGAGAAGAAGCAGGGAACCATAGAATGCCTAACCTGCTGCACTGCCCGGGAGGTGAACACGAAGTCAATGCGGGAACGCACAGAGCCATCGGGGCGGCTCCACGTGAAATTCACGGAGCCTCCCCCCATGGAGCCCACAGCGTCCCGCAGTGACGCTTCGGCCACCATTTCCCGGAGCAGATTGGACGTGATGTCCAACTTCGCAGAGTTGCAGGTGCTTCGTCCATCCCCTTCGATCGGGCAGTTGAAGTCTCCAGCCATCACTACAGCCCTGGTGGTGGCGAGCTGGGTCCGCAGGGTCTGGAATAATTCCAAACGCTCATTCTTGATAGGTGAAGCGTACACGCAGATAAGCCTGATAGGCTCACCTGCCCAGGAGCCGTCTACGACAAGTAACCTGCCGCAGACAAGCTCCTGAACAGAATCCAGCGTGAAGAGGCTCCCCCTGATCAGAATAGCTACCCCTGCAGACTTACACTCACCTCCACCGGACCAGTAGGACGGGCCATGGGACCACTGCCGGGCCAGGTGCTTGTATGACCTGGAGAAAGGGAGAGAGCATTCCTGCAACATGTAAACATCACATTTCTGATAGTCAAGGAAAGTAAAAACAGACTGTCTCCTAGCCTTATCCTTAATGCTCCTCACATTAATGGTAAGAATATTAAAAGCTACCATCTGTTAAGAGAAAGGGCAGGTTAGGTTACGATACGTTTACGTTACCACTCCCATCAGGGGGCGCAGCGTCCGGCTCTGCAGCTGGATCTCCTTCATGGGTTGGTTCCGTAATGCCAAGCAGCTGGTCGATGTCGCTGTCGCAGACGAGTTCAGTCGCCCCAAACTCGTCGTAACATTCCACCAAGGCCGCCATCTCCTCCTCGAGGGAGGGGGCGGGCTGGGGTGGTTCCACCAACTCAACTGCTGCCTTTTTGGAAGTTTCCGGGTCGGCAGCGGGGCTCTCCAACACCTTCCTCTTCCGTCTCAGCGTAGTCGGGCCTGCAGGGGCAAGGGGTGGAAACTCCTCCTCGGAGAGGGGAGGGGCAGAGGGGGTGGAGGGAAGAGGGGTGGGTTGGGCAAGAGGTCGGGAGGGTGAGGGAGGGGGGTGGGCAGCAGTGGAGGGGGGTGCTGTCACAGAGGGAGGTAGGGGAGGAGGGGTGGGGATGACAGGGGCAGGGGAGGGTTTCTTACCACCTTGTCTCTGCGGCTTCGGCTTTGGCTGCTTCTGTACCGGCTGGGGAGGCACCATGGGGGTAACTCCCTTCACTGCTGCGGCGTAGGATCTCGCTCTGTCAGGGCATGCCTTGTAGAGGTGGTCTCCTTTGCCGCACAGGTTGCAGACGAGCTTCGTGGGGCAGTCCTTTGTCTCGTGGCCGGCCACGTGACAGAACTTGCATGCCGAGACCTTGCACTCTCTTCCCACGTGGTCTTTCCCACTGCACTTTCGACAGGTGCGTGGTTGATCCGCGTAGTAGATGAGTCCAGCGGTTCCCCCCAGGGAGAAGCACTGTTTGAGGTGCTTGACTCCGTCTGGGCACGAAGTGTCCTTGTGGAGCCTGACCACCACCGACCACTTTACGTCCCAGAGCCCGTTGCTCAGCAGGACCCTTGTGGGGTCCCTGATGACCGTGCAGGATCTGTTCAGGAATGTGACGATGTCTTTGGCAGGCACATGTGGACTTCGCATTGAAACCGTCACCCGCCTCTCCTCCCTTTGAATAGGGCAGTTGCCCACAAAGCGAGAGAGAGGGGAATCAGGCTTCGCCGCTTTCACCGCCTCCCAATACCTCTTGCAGATGGCAATGGTGGCGAAGGTGACATAAAAGATCCCCTTGATGAAGGTCTGGGTGCTGAGGACTTCGGGGGCCGAGAATCCTTGGTCCAGGACCATCATCTTGCCGAATTGCACCAGCGAAAGGTCCGGCACCTGTCCGTCCACCTCCTTCAGCTTCATCACCACGGTTTGCCTCATCCAGGGTTCCAGGGCTGGGGTAGCCTTGGAGCCATCCCTGGCGGGCACCGCTGGTGGTGTCCCTGAAGGGGGGCAGGAGCTGGGGCCGGCCACATTTGCTGGGGTTTCGGCCGGGGACTTGCCCTTCTTCCCGGCGAGGGGGGCTGGAGCGGAGGCTGTGGCCATCCTTCCGGCTTCTCGGGGCAAAAGGGTCTTTTCCGGGACCCCGGCAGGAGGGGAAGGAGGAAATCTCTTCAGAGGGCAGAGCAACACAAGTCTAACCCTCCAAGGTGGCTAGAGAGCGATGCACGGCTTCAGAGGGCAGAGCAAAGCAAGTCTAACCCTCCACGGAGGCTGGGGAGCGTTGCAGAGCTTCGGAGGGCAGAGCAGAAAGTCTGACCCTCGGCGGCGGCTCCGGAGCGGTGGAGGCTTCAGAGGGCAGAGCAGAAAAGTCTGACCCTCCTAGGCAGCTCGGGAGTGCTGCAAGGCTTCGAGAGGGCAGAGCAAACAAGTCTGCCTCTCCCAGGTGGCTAGGGTGCGTTGATCTCCCTCCTCAGGCGAAATCCTCTTCTCCTAGCAGTCGGGGGCGGAGCTTCTTCCTCGGCGTCGAGAGGCGGAGGGGTCGGCAGTCGCTTCGGAGGGCAGCAGAGCAAGTCTGAGCCTCAGTCTTCTCCGGCTTCTCCCTCTTCTGGCGATGTTTTCTCCTCCTCGCAGTCTCGACGTCTTCGCTCAATTCGCTCTTCTCGGCCTGGCAGCGGTAGCCCTGAGAAGGACCGTTGTCGGTCCAAGAAACAAGGAGCAGAGCTGCCTCTCAGAATAAACTGATAAGAACAGATACTACACTTGATCTTAGCCAAAAGGCCGAGAAGCGATAACCCGAATGGGCTCCCAGCAAACCGCGCGAACCTGAATTCGGCCAGCAATACTGGTGGAGAGGAGATCAGCACCACGGACACATCTAACACACACACATCACTTCTTTGTCGTTGCAGTCTGAAAGATACCTGGCTGTACGGCAGGTGTGATTAGGACTTGAAGTGCTGGACAGGGACCGGAGGACGAGTAGCCATCCAACTGATTTTGTGATTAGGTCGTCGGCGGGCGGGAAGGGAGCCTCAGCTGGGTAGGAGGCCAAATTTGCATGTGCTCCGCCCCGTCTGTTGACGTCGCGTCAACAGACACACACCCACTAGGCAGACGACCAACAGGCAAGCAGCAGCAGCCAGCTGTCTCCTCGCTCTTTGCTGCTGCATGCCTGCCTGTGTCCCTGACGAACTGCTGCTGACTAAATCAATCAGCTAGCTGCTGCAGAGGAGAAGGAGGAATCTTGCACAATCAGGTGCAATGACGGCTTTCCTGTTTTGAGCCCATTCAGCAGCAGTAGTAGACAGTCAGATGGACAGGCATTCATGTGGCAGGACCCTTTGTGTGACATCACAATCTGCCCTCTATGACATCACAAGCTGCTCACTCGGAATCCGGCGGAACCTGACAGCCAGACAGTCACTTGGAACAGACAGGCAGACAGGACAGTCATGTGTAGGTGAGCTGGGTGGGCCAATGTTTTCTTTTATTGGCAGTTACCACCCAAATGATGGTCCGAAGAAGGTAAGTGATACTTTTTCTAAATCCCCCCTCTCAATGATCATCAATTGTTTGGCTCGGAAAAAAAATGGAAGAGGAAAAAAAATTCCCAAAACAAAAGAAATGAGGAAAAAAAATTCCCAAAACAAAAGAGAGAAAAGAGCGCGCAAAAAGAAAAGAAAAAAATATAAGAAATAAAGAAAGAAAGAAAGAAAGAGAGAGGAAAAAAAAAAAAACCAAGCCATTTCAAATGGAGAGGGAGGGGGGTCCAAAAATGCCATTGCTGTGATCCAGTTGATGTTTCCGTGGTAAGATCGTAGGTAAGTCACATAGTGTTTGCATATTTATTGGGAGGTCGCAGCGATTGATAAGTCCTTTAATTTAGGCAGGCTTCCGGTCTTTTGCCTAGGCCGCACATGCTGATATCAAGTGTAGTGTCACGTAAAAATATTTAACTGCCTCGATTCCAGAAAGTACAATTCAAGGAGTCAAGAAATAGTCACAAAATGATACACTGGAGGCAGGATTTCAAAGTATTTATGCACAAGGGTTAAACCTTGAAGCAGCAAATGCATGCATTTCTAAATACAAAGGTGCACAAACAATTGATACTCCAAATCAAGTGCCAGGAATGGAAATAGTCTATTTTTGGATAACAGATTAGGAAGGTGCACCGGTCCTGGAAGTACTGCAATACCAGGTCAATGCGTGGAGTGGACAGAGCAAGCTCTTCTTCCATCTCCCTGTTCTAAAAATCCATTTAATATATGGCCCCCAGATAGGGGGCGTATCAGATATTAAACTGATAAGAACAGATACTACACTTGATCTTAGCCAAAAGGCCGAGAAGCGATAACCCGAATGGGCTCCCAGCAAACCGCGCGAACCTGAATTCGGCCAGCAATACTGGTGGAGAGGAGATCAGCACCACGGACACATCTAACACACACACATCACTTCTTTGTCGTTGCAGTCTGAAAGATACCTGGCTGTACGGCAGGTGTGATTAGGACTTGAAGTGCTGGACAGGGACCGGAGGACGAGTAGCCATCCAACTGATTTTGTGATTAGGTCGTCGGCGGGCGGGAAGGGAGCCTCAGCTGGGTAGGAGGCCAAATTTGCATGTGCTCCGCCCCGTCTGTTGACGTCGCGTCAACAGACACACACCCACTAGGCAGACGACCAACAGGCAAGCAGCAGCAGCCAGCTGTCTCCTCGCTCTTTGCTGCTGCATGCCTGCCTGTGTCCCTGACGAACTGCTGCTGACTAAATCAATCAGCTAGCTGCTGCAGAGGAGAAGGAGGAATCTTGCACAATCAGGTGCAATGACGGCTTTCCTGTTTTGAGCCCATTCAGCAGCAGTAGTAGACAGTCAGATGGACAGGCATTCATGTGGCAGGACCCTTTGTGTGACATCACAATCTGCCCTCTATGACATCACAAGCTGCTCACTCGGAATCCGGCGGAACCTGACAGCCAGACAGTCACTTGGAACAGACAGGCAGACAGGACAGTCATGTGTAGGTGAGCTGGGTGGGCCAATGTTTTCTTTTATTGGCAGTTACCACCCAAATGATGGTCCGAAGAAGGTAAGTGATACTTTTTCTAAATCCCCCCTCTCAATGATCATCAATTGTTTGGCTCGGAAAAAAAATGGAAGAGGAAAAAAAATTCCCAAAACAAAAGAAATGAGGAAAAAAAATTCCCAAAACAAAAGAGAGAAAAGAGCGCGCAAAAAGAAAAGAAAAAAATATAAGAAATAAAGAAAGAAAGAAAGAAAGAGAGAGGAAAAAAAAAAAAACCAAGCCATTTCAAATGGAGAGGGAGGGGGGTCCAAAAATGCCATTGCTGTGATCCAGTTGATGTTTCCGTGGTAAGATCGTAGGTAAGTCACATAGTGTTTGCATATTTATTGGGAGGTCGCAGCGATTGATAAGTCCTTTAATTTAGGCAGGCTTCCGGTCTTTTGCCTAGGCCGCACATGCTGATATCAAGTGTAGTGTCACGTAAAAATATTTAACTGCCTCGATTCCAGAAAGTACAATTCAAGGAGTCAAGAAATAGTCACAAAATGATACACTGGAGGCAGGATTTCAAAGTATTTATGCACAAGGGTTAAACCTTGAAGCAGCAAATGCATGCATTTCTAAATACAAAGGTGCACAAACAATTGATACTCCAAATCAAGTGCCAGGAATGGAAATAGTCTATTTTTGGATAACAGATTAGGAAGGTGCACCGGTCCTGGAAGTACTGCAATACCAGGTCAATGCGTGGAGTGGACAGAGCAAGCTCTTCTTCCATCTCCCTGTTCTAAAAATCCATTTAATATATGGCCCCCAGATAGGGGGCGTATCAGATATTAAACTGATAAGAACAGATACTACACTTGATCTTAGCCAAAAGGCCGAGAAGCGATAACCCGAATGGGCTCCCAGCAAACCGCGCGAACCTGAATTCGGCCAGCAATACTGGTGGAGAGGAGATCAGCACCACGGACACATCTAACACACACACATCACTTCTTTGTCGTTGCAGTCTGAAAGATACCTGGCTGTACGGCAGGTGTGATTAGGACTTGAAGTGCTGGACAGGGACCGGAGGACGAGTAGCCATCCAACTGATTTTGTGATTAGGTCGTCGGCGGGCGGGAAGGGAGCCTCAGCTGGGTAGGAGGCCAAATTTGCATGTGCTCCGCCCCGTCTGTTGACGTCGCGTCAACAGACACACACCCACTAGGCAGACGACCAACAGGCAAGCAGCAGCAGCCAGCTGTCTCCTCGCTCTTTGCTGCTGCATGCCTGCCTGTGTCCCTGACGAACTGCTGCTGACTAAATCAATCAGCTAGCTGCTGCAGAGGAGAAGGAGGAATCTTGCACAATCAGGTGCAATGACGGCTTTCCTGTTTTGAGCCCATTCAGCAGCAGTAGTAGACAGTCAGATGGACAGGCATTCATGTGGCAGGACCCTTTGTGTGACATCACAATCTGCCCTCTATGACATCACAAGCTGCTCACTCGGAATCCGGCGGAACCTGACAGCCAGACAGTCACTTGGAACAGACAGGCAGACAGGACAGTCATGTGTAGGTGAGCTGGGTGGGCCAATGTTTTCTTTTATTGGCAGTTACCACCCAAATGATGGTCCGAAGAAGGTAAGTGATACTTTTTCTAAATCCCCCCTCTCAATGATCATCAATTGTTTGGCTCGGAAAAAAAATGGAAGAGGAAAAAAAATTCCCAAAACAAAAGAAATGAGGAAAAAAAATTCCCAAAACAAAAGAGAGAAAAGAGCGCGCAAAAAGAAAAGAAAAAAATATAAGAAATAAAGAAAGAAAGAAAGAAAGAGAGAGGAAAAAAAAAAAAACCAAGCCATTTCAAATGGAGAGGGAGGGGGGTCCAAAAATGCCATTGCTGTGATCCAGTTGATGTTTCCGTGGTAAGATCGTAGGTAAGTCACATAGTGTTTGCATATTTATTGGGAGGTCGCAGCGATTGATAAGTCCTTTAATTTAGGCAGGCTTCCGGTCTTTTGCCTAGGCCGCACATGCTGATATCAAGTGTAGTGTCACGTAAAAATATTTAACTGCCTCGATTCCAGAAAGTACAATTCAAGGAGTCAAGAAATAGTCACAAAATGATACACTGGAGGCAGGATTTCAAAGTATTTATGCACAAGGGTTAAACCTTGAAGCAGCAAATGCATGCATTTCTAAATACAAAGGTGCACAAACAATTGATACTCCAAATCAAGTGCCAGGAATGGAAATAGTCTATTTTTGGATAACAGATTAGGAAGGTGCACCGGTCCTGGAAGTACTGCAATACCAGGTCAATGCGTGGAGTGGACAGAGCAAGCTCTTCTTCCATCTCCCTGTTCTAAAAATCCATTTAATATATGGCCCCCAGATAGGGGGCGTATCAGATATTAAACTGATAAGAACAGATACTACACTTGATCTTAGCCAAAAGGCCGAGAAGCGATAACCCGAATGGGCTCCCAGCAAACCGCGCGAACCTGAATTCGGCCAGCAATACTGGTGGAGAGGAGATCAGCACCACGGACACATCTAACACACACACATCACTTCTTTGTCGTTGCAGTCTGAAAGATACCTGGCTGTACGGCAGGTGTGATTAGGACTTGAAGTGCTGGACAGGGACCGGAGGACGAGTAGCCATCCAACTGATTTTGTGATTAGGTCGTCGGCGGGCGGGAAGGGAGCCTCAGCTGGGTAGGAGGCCAAATTTGCATGTGCTCCGCCCCGTCTGTTGACGTCGCGTCAACAGACACACACCCACTAGGCAGACGACCAACAGGCAAGCAGCAGCAGCCAGCTGTCTCCTCGCTCTTTGCTGCTGCATGCCTGCCTGTGTCCCTGACGAACTGCTGCTGACTAAATCAATCAGCTAGCTGCTGCAGAGGAGAAGGAGGAATCTTGCACAATCAGGTGCAATGACGGCTTTCCTGTTTTGAGCCCATTCAGCAGCAGTAGTAGACAGTCAGATGGACAGGCATTCATGTGGCAGGACCCTTTGTGTGACATCACAATCTGCCCTCTATGACATCACAAGCTGCTCACTCGGAATCCGGCGGAACCTGACAGCCAGACAGTCACTTGGAACAGACAGGCAGACAGGACAGTCATGTGTAGGTGAGCTGGGTGGGCCAATGTTTTCTTTTATTGGCAGTTACCACCCAAATGATGGTCCGAAGAAGGTAAGTGATACTTTTTCTAAATCCCCCCTCTCAATGATCATCAATTGTTTGGCTCGGAAAAAAAATGGAAGAGGAAAAAAAATTCCCAAAACAAAAGAAATGAGGAAAAAAAATTCCCAAAACAAAAGAGAGAAAAGAGCGCGCAAAAAGAAAAGAAAAAAATATAAGAAATAAAGAAAGAAAGAAAGAAAGAGAGAGGAAAAAAAAAAAAACCAAGCCATTTCAAATGGAGAGGGAGGGGGGTCCAAAAATGCCATTGCTGTGATCCAGTTGATGTTTCCGTGGTAAGATCGTAGGTAAGTCACATAGTGTTTGCATATTTATTGGGAGGTCGCAGCGATTGATAAGTCCTTTAATTTAGGCAGGCTTCCGGTCTTTTGCCTAGGCCGCACATGCTGATATCAAGTGTAGTGTCACGTAAAAATATTTAACTGCCTCGATTCCAGAAAGTACAATTCAAGGAGTCAAGAAATAGTCACAAAATGATACACTGGAGGCAGGATTTCAAAGTATTTATGCACAAGGGTTAAACCTTGAAGCAGCAAATGCATGCATTTCTAAATACAAAGGTGCACAAACAATTGATACTCCAAATCAAGTGCCAGGAATGGAAATAGTCTATTTTTGGATAACAGATTAGGAAGGTGCACCGGTCCTGGAAGTACTGCAATACCAGGTCAATGCGTGGAGTGGACAGAGCAAGCTCTTCTTCCATCTCCCTGTTCTAAAAATCCATTTAATATATGGCCCCCAGATAGGGGGCGTATCAGATATTAAACTGATAAGAACAGATACTACACTTGATCTTAGCCAAAAGGCCGAGAAGCGATAACCCGAATGGGCTCCCAGCAAACCGCGCGAACCTGAATTCGGCCAGCAATACTGGTGGAGAGGAGATCAGCACCACGGACACATCTAACACACACACATCACTTCTTTGTCGTTGCAGTCTGAAAGATACCTGGCTGTACGGCAGGTGTGATTAGGACTTGAAGTGCTGGACAGGGACCGGAGGACGAGTAGCCATCCAACTGATTTTGTGATTAGGTCGTCGGCGGGCGGGAAGGGAGCCTCAGCTGGGTAGGAGGCCAAATTTGCATGTGCTCCGCCCCGTCTGTTGACGTCGCGTCAACAGACACACACCCACTAGGCAGACGACCAACAGGCAAGCAGCAGCAGCCAGCTGTCTCCTCGCTCTTTGCTGCTGCATGCCTGCCTGTGTCCCTGACGAACTGCTGCTGACTAAATCAATCAGCTAGCTGCTGCAGAGGAGAAGGAGGAATCTTGCACAATCAGGTGCAATGACGGCTTTCCTGTTTTGAGCCCATTCAGCAGCAGTAGTAGACAGTCAGATGGACAGGCATTCATGTGGCAGGACCCTTTGTGTGACATCACAATCTGCCCTCTATGACATCACAAGCTGCTCACTCGGAATCCGGCGGAACCTGACAGCCAGACAGTCACTTGGAACAGACAGGCAGACAGGACAGTCATGTGTAGGTGAGCTGGGTGGGCCAATGTTTTCTTTTATTGGCAGTTACCACCCAAATGATGGTCCGAAGAAGGTAAGTGATACTTTTTCTAAATCCCCCCTCTCAATGATCATCAATTGTTTGGCTCGGAAAAAAAATGGAAGAGGAAAAAAAATTCCCAAAACAAAAGAAATGAGGAAAAAAAATTCCCAAAACAAAAGAGAGAAAAGAGCGCGCAAAAAGAAAAGAAAAAAATATAAGAAATAAAGAAAGAAAGAAAGAAAGAGAGAGGAAAAAAAAAAAAACCAAGCCATTTCAAATGGAGAGGGAGGGGGGTCCAAAAATGCCATTGCTGTGATCCAGTTGATGTTTCCGTGGTAAGATCGTAGGTAAGTCACATAGTGTTTGCATATTTATTGGGAGGTCGCAGCGATTGATAAGTCCTTTAATTTAGGCAGGCTTCCGGTCTTTTGCCTAGGCCGCACATGCTGATATCAAGTGTAGTGTCACGTAAAAATATTTAACTGCCTCGATTCCAGAAAGTACAATTCAAGGAGTCAAGAAATAGTCACAAAATGATACACTGGAGGCAGGATTTCAAAGTATTTATGCACAAGGGTTAAACCTTGAAGCAGCAAATGCATGCATTTCTAAATACAAAGGTGCACAAACAATTGATACTCCAAATCAAGTGCCAGGAATGGAAATAGTCTATTTTTGGATAACAGATTAGGAAGGTGCACCGGTCCTGGAAGTACTGCAATACCAGGTCAATGCGTGGAGTGGACAGAGCAAGCTCTTCTTCCATCTCCCTGTTCTAAAAATCCATTTAATATATGGCCCCCAGATAGGGGGCGTATCAGATATTAAACTGATAAGAACAGATACTACACTTGATCTTAGCCAAAAGGCCGAGAAGCGATAACCCGAATGGGCTCCCAGCAAACCGCGCGAACCTGAATTCGGCCAGCAATACTGGTGGAGAGGAGATCAGCACCACGGACACATCTAACACACACACATCACTTCTTTGTCGTTGCAGTCTGAAAGATACCTGGCTGTACGGCAGGTGTGATTAGGACTTGAAGTGCTGGACAGGGACCGGAGGACGAGTAGCCATCCAACTGATTTTGTGATTAGGTCGTCGGCGGGCGGGAAGGGAGCCTCAGCTGGGTAGGAGGCCAAATTTGCATGTGCTCCGCCCCGTCTGTTGACGTCGCGTCAACAGACACACACCCACTAGGCAGACGACCAACAGGCAAGCAGCAGCAGCCAGCTGTCTCCTCGCTCTTTGCTGCTGCATGCCTGCCTGTGTCCCTGACGAACTGCTGCTGACTAAATCAATCAGCTAGCTGCTGCAGAGGAGAAGGAGGAATCTTGCACAATCAGGTGCAATGACGGCTTTCCTGTTTTGAGCCCATTCAGCAGCAGTAGTAGACAGTCAGATGGACAGGCATTCATGTGGCAGGACCCTTTGTGTGACATCACAATCTGCCCTCTATGACATCACAAGCTGCTCACTCGGAATCCGGCGGAACCTGACAGCCAGACAGTCACTTGGAACAGACAGGCAGACAGGACAGTCATGTGTAGGTGAGCTGGGTGGGCCAATGTTTTCTTTTATTGGCAGTTACCACCCAAATGATGGTCCGAAGAAGGTAAGTGATACTTTTTCTAAATCCCCCCTCTCAATGATCATCAATTGTTTGGCTCGGAAAAAAAATGGAAGAGGAAAAAAAATTCCCAAAACAAAAGAAATGAGGAAAAAAAATTCCCAAAACAAAAGAGAGAAAAGAGCGCGCAAAAAGAAAAGAAAAAAATATAAGAAATAAAGAAAGAAAGAAAGAAAGAGAGAGGAAAAAAAAAAAAACCAAGCCATTTCAAATGGAGAGGGAGGGGGGTCCAAAAATGCCATTGCTGTGATCCAGTTGATGTTTCCGTGGTAAGATCGTAGGTAAGTCACATAGTGTTTGCATATTTATTGGGAGGTCGCAGCGATTGATAAGTCCTTTAATTTAGGCAGGCTTCCGGTCTTTTGCCTAGGCCGCACATGCTGATATCAAGTGTAGTGTCACGTAAAAATATTTAACTGCCTCGATTCCAGAAAGTACAATTCAAGGAGTCAAGAAATAGTCACAAAATGATACACTGGAGGCAGGATTTCAAAGTATTTATGCACAAGGGTTAAACCTTGAAGCAGCAAATGCATGCATTTCTAAATACAAAGGTGCACAAACAATTGATACTCCAAATCAAGTGCCAGGAATGGAAATAGTCTATTTTTGGATAACAGATTAGGAAGGTGCACCGGTCCTGGAAGTACTGCAATACCAGGTCAATGCGTGGAGTGGACAGAGCAAGCTCTTCTTCCATCTCCCTGTTCTAAAAATCCATTTAATATATGGCCCCCAGATAGGGGGCGTATCAGATATTAAACTGATAAGAACAGATACTACACTTGATCTTAGCCAAAAGGCCGAGAAGCGATAACCCGAATGGGCTCCCAGCAAACCGCGCGAACCTGAATTCGGCCAGCAATACTGGTGGAGAGGAGATCAGCACCACGGACACATCTAACACACACACATCACTTCTTTGTCGTTGCAGTCTGAAAGATACCTGGCTGTACGGCAGGTGTGATTAGGACTTGAAGTGCTGGACAGGGACCGGAGGACGAGTAGCCATCCAACTGATTTTGTGATTAGGTCGTCGGCGGGCGGGAAGGGAGCCTCAGCTGGGTAGGAGGCCAAATTTGCATGTGCTCCGCCCCGTCTGTTGACGTCGCGTCAACAGACACACACCCACTAGGCAGACGACCAACAGGCAAGCAGCAGCAGCCAGCTGTCTCCTCGCTCTTTGCTGCTGCATGCCTGCCTGTGTCCCTGACGAACTGCTGCTGACTAAATCAATCAGCTAGCTGCTGCAGAGGAGAAGGAGGAATCTTGCACAATCAGGTGCAATGACGGCTTTCCTGTTTTGAGCCCATTCAGCAGCAGTAGTAGACAGTCAGATGGACAGGCATTCATGTGGCAGGACCCTTTGTGTGACATCACAATCTGCCCTCTATGACATCACAAGCTGCTCACTCGGAATCCGGCGGAACCTGACAGCCAGACAGTCACTTGGAACAGACAGGCAGACAGGACAGTCATGTGTAGGTGAGCTGGGTGGGCCAATGTTTTCTTTTATTGGCAGTTACCACCCAAATGATGGTCCGAAGAAGGTAAGTGATACTTTTTCTAAATCCCCCCTCTCAATGATCATCAATTGTTTGGCTCGGAAAAAAAATGGAAGAGGAAAAAAAATTCCCAAAACAAAAGAAATGAGGAAAAAAAATTCCCAAAACAAAAGAGAGAAAAGAGCGCGCAAAAAGAAAAGAAAAAAATATAAGAAATAAAGAAAGAAAGAAAGAAAGAGAGAGGAAAAAAAAAAAAACCAAGCCATTTCAAATGGAGAGGGAGGGGGGTCCAAAAATGCCATTGCTGTGATCCAGTTGATGTTTCCGTGGTAAGATCGTAGGTAAGTCACATAGTGTTTGCATATTTATTGGGAGGTCGCAGCGATTGATAAGTCCTTTAATTTAGGCAGGCTTCCGGTCTTTTGCCTAGGCCGCACATGCTGATATCAAGTGTAGTGTCACGTAAAAATATTTAACTGCCTCGATTCCAGAAAGTACAATTCAAGGAGTCAAGAAATAGTCACAAAATGATACACTGGAGGCAGGATTTCAAAGTATTTATGCACAAGGGTTAAACCTTGAAGCAGCAAATGCATGCATTTCTAAATACAAAGGTGCACAAACAATTGATACTCCAAATCAAGTGCCAGGAATGGAAATAGTCTATTTTTGGATAACAGATTAGGAAGGTGCACCGGTCCTGGAAGTACTGCAATACCAGGTCAATGCGTGGAGTGGACAGAGCAAGCTCTTCTTCCATCTCCCTGTTCTAAAAATCCATTTAATATATGGCCCCCAGATAGGGGGCGTATCAGATATTAAACTGATAAGAACAGATACTACACTTGATCTTAGCCAAAAGGCCGAGAAGCGATAACCCGAATGGGCTCCCAGCAAACCGCGCGAACCTGAATTCGGCCAGCAATACTGGTGGAGAGGAGATCAGCACCACGGACACATCTAACACACACACATCACTTCTTTGTCGTTGCAGTCTGAAAGATACCTGGCTGTACGGCAGGTGTGATTAGGACTTGAAGTGCTGGACAGGGACCGGAGGACGAGTAGCCATCCAACTGATTTTGTGATTAGGTCGTCGGCGGGCGGGAAGGGAGCCTCAGCTGGGTAGGAGGCCAAATTTGCATGTGCTCCGCCCCGTCTGTTGACGTCGCGTCAACAGACACACACCCACTAGGCAGACGACCAACAGGCAAGCAGCAGCAGCCAGCTGTCTCCTCGCTCTTTGCTGCTGCATGCCTGCCTGTGTCCCTGACGAACTGCTGCTGACTAAATCAATCAGCTAGCTGCTGCAGAGGAGAAGGAGGAATCTTGCACAATCAGGTGCAATGACGGCTTTCCTGTTTTGAGCCCATTCAGCAGCAGTAGTAGACAGTCAGATGGACAGGCATTCATGTGGCAGGACCCTTTGTGTGACATCACAATCTGCCCTCTATGACATCACAAGCTGCTCACTCGGAATCCGGCGGAACCTGACAGCCAGACAGTCACTTGGAACAGACAGGCAGACAGGACAGTCATGTGTAGGTGAGCTGGGTGGGCCAATGTTTTCTTTTATTGGCAGTTACCACCCAA
The DNA here is from genome assembly GCF_055691185.1 of Crinia signifera. Lineage (NCBI taxonomy): Eukaryota > Metazoa > Chordata > Amphibia > Anura > Myobatrachidae > Crinia > Crinia signifera. The sequence continues at coordinate 56,726 of NW_028142226.1, read as the reverse complement.
ATGATGGTCCGAAGAAGGTAAGTGATACTTTTTCTAAATCCCCCCTCTCAATGATCATCAATTGTTTGGCTCGGAAAAAAAATGGAAGAGGAAAAAAAATTCCCAAAACAAAAGAAATGAGGAAAAAAAATTCCCAAAACAAAAGAGAGAAAAGAGCGCGCAAAAAGAAAAGAAAAAAATATAAGAAATAAAGAAAGAAAGAAAGAAAGAGAGAGGAAAAAAAAAAAAACCAAGCCATTTCAAATGGAGAGGGAGGGGGGTCCAAAAATGCCATTGCTGTGATCCAGTTGATGTTTCCGTGGTAAGATCGTAGGTAAGTCACATAGTGTTTGCATATTTATTGGGAGGTCGCAGCGATTGATAAGTCCTTTAATTTAGGCAGGCTTCCGGTCTTTTGCCTAGGCCGCACATGCTGATATCAAGTGTAGTGTCACGTAAAAATATTTAACTGCCTCGATTCCAGAAAGTACAATTCAAGGAGTCAAGAAATAGTCACAAAATGATACACTGGAGGCAGGATTTCAAAGTATTTATGCACAAGGGTTAAACCTTGAAGCAGCAAATGCATGCATTTCTAAATACAAAGGTGCACAAACAATTGATACTCCAAATCAAGTGCCAGGAATGGAAATAGTCTATTTTTGGATAACAGATTAGGAAGGTGCACCGGTCCTGGAAGTACTGCAATACCAGGTCAATGCGTGGAGTGGACAGAGCAAGCTCTTCTTCCATCTCCCTGTTCTAAAAATCCATTTAATATATGGCCCCCAGATAGGGGGCGTATCAGATATTAAACTGATAAGAACAGATGAGTTTGAAGAAACTCAGGGAGCCCGAGGTGTGCTCCCACCACCACCAGTGACGTGACTAAACGCGTGCACAGGGGGCAGCCGTACGAACGTGTGGGCCCTCTCCCAAAGGAGAAAGGCCCCATGGTTCCCCTGACCCCCCTCAACCATAAGGCCGAGGAAGGGAAAAAAGGGATCGGTGGGTCCTCTTCGCCGAAGCTCAGAGGGACCCGCGTTTCCTCCACCCCCGGAAGGGTTTCGGACGGTGGGTCCTCCGCAGCCCGTGCTTTGGAGAGACCCGACTTAGGCTTCCCTCCGCCTTGCGGCTCGGGGTTGCCCTCGAGGGAACCGGGACTCTCCCCAAAAGGTGAAGAGTCCCAGTCACGTTTGGGGAACGGAAGGCCTGTTAGGGACAGCCGCACTACCCAAATGAAAAAAACGTGACAAACTAACGAAAAACGTGAAGTGCAAAACGTGCAAATCATAAAAAGAAAAGAATAAGGCCCTAGCCAGAAGGCCGGGGGGGGGTGTGAAAAATTGTCCTACCCCATCCAAAAGGACAGGGTAAGGACGTGAAGCGCTAACCTAAAGGGAAGTGCGCAGTGCAAGTGCCATTCGTGCAAGGTGACTTGGGATCACCCGTGCATGTCCGGCACCCCCGAGTTTCCCCGGGGGCACAGTGCAGCCTCGGACTCCAGGCAGCCGACCCTTCAGCGTCCGACCAAGCTTTTCTCCGTCTCACCAGCAGGCATTTTCCAGCCCCCGGCATGGGAATGGGTACTCCACTGGGCCTTTCGAAAGACTCCCTTAGGGGCTGCACCCCCTCCGGAAGAGCAATCTACTCAGTCCCAGTGTTTCTCCGCTCCCAGGGTTAAGGTACTAAGCTGGGCCTTTCGCGGTCTCCCCATCAGAGGCTACGAACCTCTGGAACAGGAGCCATCTACTCAGTCCCAACCTTTCTCCGCTCCCTGGGATTGGATACTAGACTGAGCCTTTCGCTGACTCATCCTTCGGGGGCTACAAACCCCGTCAAGAGAGTCAAACTACTAGGCCCAGTGTTTCTCCCCCCCTCTTACCAGTGGATTTACGGAAACAACACCTCCTACCAAAGGCAGAGGTGAAGATACTTAGTGAGACTTTTCACTACTCCCGGGAAAAAACAGAGGGGTCCCACACCCTCCGCCCATCAGAGCAGCTACTCAGTCTCACCTTTCTCTATTCTCTGCCAGAGGCCAGTCCATACCCAACTGATAAGAACAGATACTACACTTGATCTTAGCCAAAAGGCCGAGAAGCGATAACCCGAATGGGCTCCCAGCAAACCGCGCGAACCTGAATTCGGCCAGCAATACTGGTGGAGAGGAGATCAGCACCACGGACACATCTAACACACACACATCACTTCTTTGTCGTTGCAGTCTGAAAGATACCTGGCTGTACGGCAGGTGTGATTAGGACTTGAAGTGCTGGACAGGGACCGGAGGACGAGTAGCCATCCAACTGATTTTGTGATTAGGTCGTCGGCGGGCGGGAAGGGAGCCTCAGCTGGGTAGGAGGCCAAATTTGCATGTGCTCCGCCCCGTCTGTTGACGTCGCGTCAACAGACACACACCCACTAGGCAGACGACCAACAGGCAAGCAGCAGCAGCCAGCTGTCTCCTCGCTCTTTGCTGCTGCATGCCTGCCTGTGTCCCTGACGAACTGCTGCTGACTAAATCAATCAGCTAGCTGCTGCAGAGGAGAAGGAGGAATCTTGCACAATCAGGTGCAATGACGGCTTTCCTGTTTTGAGCCCATTCAGCAGCAGTAGTAGACAGTCAGATGGACAGGCATTCATGTGGCAGGACCCTTTGTGTGACATCACAATCTGCCCTCTATGACATCACAAGCTGCTCACTCGGAATCCGGCGGAACCTGACAGCCAGACAGTCACTTGGAACAGACAGGCAGACAGGACAGTCATGTGTAGGTGAGCTGGGTGGGCCAATGTTTTCTTTTATTGGCAGTTACCACCCAAATGATGGTCCGAAGAAGGTAAGTGATACTTTTTCTAAATCCCCCCTCTCAATGATCATCAATTGTTTGGCTCGGAAAAAAAATGGAAGAGGAAAAAAAATTCCCAAAACAAAAGAAATGAGGAAAAAAAATTCCCAAAACAAAAGAGAGAAAAGAGCGCGCAAAAAGAAAAGAAAAAAATATAAGAAATAAAGAAAGAAAGAAAGAAAGAGAGAGGAAAAAAAAAAAAACCAAGCCATTTCAAATGGAGAGGGAGGGGGGTCCAAAAATGCCATTGCTGTGATCCAGTTGATGTTTCCGTGGTAAGATCGTAGGTAAGTCACATAGTGTTTGCATATTTATTGGGAGGTCGCAGCGATTGATAAGTCCTTTAATTTAGGCAGGCTTCCGGTCTTTTGCCTAGGCCGCACATGCTGATATCAAGTGTAGTGTCACGTAAAAATATTTAACTGCCTCGATTCCAGAAAGTACAATTCAAGGAGTCAAGAAATAGTCACAAAATGATACACTGGAGGCAGGATTTCAAAGTATTTATGCACAAGGGTTAAACCTTGAAGCAGCAAATGCATGCATTTCTAAATACAAAGGTGCACAAACAATTGATACTCCAAATCAAGTGCCAGGAATGGAAATAGTCTATTTTTGGATAACAGATTAGGAAGGTGCACCGGTCCTGGAAGTACTGCAATACCAGGTCAATGCGTGGAGTGGACAGAGCAAGCTCTTCTTCCATCTCCCTGTTCTAAAAATCCATTTAATATATGGCCCCCAGATAGGGGGCGTATCAGATATTAAACTGATAAGAACAGATACTACACTTGATCTTAGCCAAAAGGCCGAGAAGCGATAACCCGAATGGGCTCCCAGCAAACCGCGCGAACCTGAATTCGGCCAGCAATACTGGTGGAGAGGAGATCAGCACCACGGACACATCTAACACACACACATCACTTCTTTGTCGTTGCAGTCTGAAAGATACCTGGCTGTACGGCAGGTGTGATTAGGACTTGAAGTGCTGGACAGGGACCGGAGGACGAGTAGCCATCCAACTGATTTTGTGATTAGGTCGTCGGCGGGCGGGAAGGGAGCCTCAGCTGGGTAGGAGGCCAAATTTGCATGTGCTCCGCCCCGTCTGTTGACGTCGCGTCAACAGACACACACCCACTAGGCAGACGACCAACAGGCAAGCAGCAGCAGCCAGCTGTCTCCTCGCTCTTTGCTGCTGCATGCCTGCCTGTGTCCCTGACGAACTGCTGCTGACTAAATCAATCAGCTAGCTGCTGCAGAGGAGAAGGAGGAATCTTGCACAATCAGGTGCAATGACGGCTTTCCTGTTTTGAGCCCATTCAGCAGCAGTAGTAGACAGTCAGATGGACAGGCATTCATGTGGCAGGACCCTTTGTGTGACATCACAATCTGCCCTCTATGACATCACAAGCTGCTCACTCGGAATCCGGCGGAACCTGACAGCCAGACAGTCACTTGGAACAGACAGGCAGACAGGACAGTCATGTGTAGGTGAGCTGGGTGGGCCAATGTTTTCTTTTATTGGCAGTTACCACCCAAATGATGGTCCGAAGAAGGTAAGTGATACTTTTTCTAAATCCCCCCTCTCAATGATCATCAATTGTTTGGCTCGGAAAAAAAATGGAAGAGGAAAAAAAATTCCCAAAACAAAAGAAATGAGGAAAAAAAATTCCCAAAACAAAAGAGAGAAAAGAGCGCGCAAAAAGAAAAGAAAAAAATATAAGAAATAAAGAAAGAAAGAAAGAAAGAGAGAGGAAAAAAAAAAAAACCAAGCCATTTCAAATGGAGAGGGAGGGGGGTCCAAAAATGCCATTGCTGTGATCCAGTTGATGTTTCCGTGGTAAGATCGTAGGTAAGTCACATAGTGTTTGCATATTTATTGGGAGGTCGCAGCGATTGATAAGTCCTTTAATTTAGGCAGGCTTCCGGTCTTTTGCCTAGGCCGCACATGCTGATATCAAGTGTAGTGTCACGTAAAAATATTTAACTGCCTCGATTCCAGAAAGTACAATTCAAGGAGTCAAGAAATAGTCACAAAATGATACACTGGAGGCAGGATTTCAAAGTATTTATGCACAAGGGTTAAACCTTGAAGCAGCAAATGCATGCATTTCTAAATACAAAGGTGCACAAACAATTGATACTCCAAATCAAGTGCCAGGAATGGAAATAGTCTATTTTTGGATAACAGATTAGGAAGGTGCACCGGTCCTGGAAGTACTGCAATACCAGGTCAATGCGTGGAGTGGACAGAGCAAGCTCTTCTTCCATCTCCCTGTTCTAAAAATCCATTTAATATATGGCCCCCAGATAGGGGGCGTATCAGATATTAAACTGATAAGAACAGATACTACACTTGATCTTAGCCAAAAGGCCGAGAAGCGATAACCCGAATGGGCTCCCAGCAAACCGCGCGAACCTGAATTCGGCCAGCAATACTGGTGGAGAGGAGATCAGCACCACGGACACATCTAACACACACACATCACTTCTTTGTCGTTGCAGTCTGAAAGATACCTGGCTGTACGGCAGGTGTGATTAGGACTTGAAGTGCTGGACAGGGACCGGAGGACGAGTAGCCATCCAACTGATTTTGTGATTAGGTCGTCGGCGGGCGGGAAGGGAGCCTCAGCTGGGTAGGAGGCCAAATTTGCATGTGCTCCGCCCCGTCTGTTGACGTCGCGTCAACAGACACACACCCACTAGGCAGACGACCAACAGGCAAGCAGCAGCAGCCAGCTGTCTCCTCGCTCTTTGCTGCTGCATGCCTGCCTGTGTCCCTGACGAACTGCTGCTGACTAAATCAATCAGCTAGCTGCTGCAGAGGAGAAGGAGGAATCTTGCACAATCAGGTGCAATGACGGCTTTCCTGTTTTGAGCCCATTCAGCAGCAGTAGTAGACAGTCAGATGGACAGGCATTCATGTGGCAGGACCCTTTGTGTGACATCACAATCTGCCCTCTATGACATCACAAGCTGCTCACTCGGAATCCGGCGGAACCTGACAGCCAGACAGTCACTTGGAACAGACAGGCAGACAGGACAGTCATGTGTAGGTGAGCTGGGTGGGCCAATGTTTTCTTTTATTGGCAGTTACCACCCAAATGATGGTCCGAAGAAGGTAAGTGATACTTTTTCTAAATCCCCCCTCTCAATGATCATCAATTGTTTGGCTCGGAAAAAAAATGGAAGAGGAAAAAAAATTCCCAAAACAAAAGAAATGAGGAAAAAAAATTCCCAAAACAAAAGAGAGAAAAGAGCGCGCAAAAAGAAAAGAAAAAAATATAAGAAATAAAGAAAGAAAGAAAGAAAGAGAGAGGAAAAAAAAAAAAACCAAGCCATTTCAAATGGAGAGGGAGGGGGGTCCAAAAATGCCATTGCTGTGATCCAGTTGATGTTTCCGTGGTAAGATCGTAGGTAAGTCACATAGTGTTTGCATATTTATTGGGAGGTCGCAGCGATTGATAAGTCCTTTAATTTAGGCAGGCTTCCGGTCTTTTGCCTAGGCCGCACATGCTGATATCAAGTGTAGTGTCACGTAAAAATATTTAACTGCCTCGATTCCAGAAAGTACAATTCAAGGAGTCAAGAAATAGTCACAAAATGATACACTGGAGGCAGGATTTCAAAGTATTTATGCACAAGGGTTAAACCTTGAAGCAGCAAATGCATGCATTTCTAAATACAAAGGTGCACAAACAATTGATACTCCAAATCAAGTGCCAGGAATGGAAATAGTCTATTTTTGGATAACAGATTAGGAAGGTGCACCGGTCCTGGAAGTACTGCAATACCAGGTCAATGCGTGGAGTGGACAGAGCAAGCTCTTCTTCCATCTCCCTGTTCTAAAAATCCATTTAATATATGGCCCCCAGATAGGGGGCGTATCAGATATTAAACTGATAAGAACAGATACTACACTTGATCTTAGCCAAAAGGCCGAGAAGCGATAACCCGAATGGGCTCCCAGCAAACCGCGCGAACCTGAATTCGGCCAGCAATACTGGTGGAGAGGAGATCAGCACCACGGACACATCTAACACACACACATCACTTCTTTGTCGTTGCAGTCTGAAAGATACCTGGCTGTACGGCAGGTGTGATTAGGACTTGAAGTGCTGGACAGGGACCGGAGGACGAGTAGCCATCCAACTGATTTTGTGATTAGGTCGTCGGCGGGCGGGAAGGGAGCCTCAGCTGGGTAGGAGGCCAAATTTGCATGTGCTCCGCCCCGTCTGTTGACGTCGCGTCAACAGACACACACCCACTAGGCAGACGACCAACAGGCAAGCAGCAGCAGCCAGCTGTCTCCTCGCTCTTTGCTGCTGCATGCCTGCCTGTGTCCCTGACGAACTGCTGCTGACTAAATCAATCAGCTAGCTGCTGCAGAGGAGAAGGAGGAATCTTGCACAATCAGGTGCAATGACGGCTTTCCTGTTTTGAGCCCATTCAGCAGCAGTAGTAGACAGTCAGATGGACAGGCATTCATGTGGCAGGACCCTTTGTGTGACATCACAATCTGCCCTCTATGACATCACAAGCTGCTCACTCGGAATCCGGCGGAACCTGACAGCCAGACAGTCACTTGGAACAGACAGGCAGACAGGACAGTCATGTGTAGGTGAGCTGGGTGGGCCAATGTTTTCTTTTATTGGCAGTTACCACCCAAATGATGGTCCGAAGAAGGTAAGTGATACTTTTTCTAAATCCCCCCTCTCAATGATCATCAATTGTTTGGCTCGGAAAAAAAATGGAAGAGGAAAAAAAATTCCCAAAACAAAAGAAATGAGGAAAAAAAATTCCCAAAACAAAAGAGAGAAAAGAGCGCGCAAAAAGAAAAGAAAAAAATATAAGAAATAAAGAAAGAAAGAAAGAAAGAGAGAGGAAAAAAAAAAAAACCAAGCCATTTCAAATGGAGAGGGAGGGGGGTCCAAAAATGCCATTGCTGTGATCCAGTTGATGTTTCCGTGGTAAGATCGTAGGTAAGTCACATAGTGTTTGCATATTTATTGGGAGGTCGCAGCGATTGATAAGTCCTTTAATTTAGGCAGGCTTCCGGTCTTTTGCCTAGGCCGCACATGCTGATATCAAGTGTAGTGTCACGTAAAAATATTTAACTGCCTCGATTCCAGAAAGTACAATTCAAGGAGTCAAGAAATAGTCACAAAATGATACACTGGAGGCAGGATTTCAAAGTATTTATGCACAAGGGTTAAACCTTGAAGCAGCAAATGCATGCATTTCTAAATACAAAGGTGCACAAACAATTGATACTCCAAATCAAGTGCCAGGAATGGAAATAGTCTATTTTTGGATAACAGATTAGGAAGGTGCACCGGTCCTGGAAGTACTGCAATACCAGGTCAATGCGTGGAGTGGACAGAGCAAGCTCTTCTTCCATCTCCCTGTTCTAAAAATCCATTTAATATATGGCCCCCAGATAGGGGGCGTATCAGATATTAAACTGATAAGAACAGATACTACACTTGATCTTAGCCAAAAGGCCGAGAAGCGATAACCCGAATGGGCTCCCAGCAAACCGCGCGAACCTGAATTCGGCCAGCAATACTGGTGGAGAGGAGATCAGCACCACGGACACATCTAACACACACACATCACTTCTTTGTCGTTGCAGTCTGAAAGATACCTGGCTGTACGGCAGGTGTGATTAGGACTTGAAGTGCTGGACAGGGACCGGAGGACGAGTAGCCATCCAACTGATTTTGTGATTAGGTCGTCGGCGGGCGGGAAGGGAGCCTCAGCTGGGTAGGAGGCCAAATTTGCATGTGCTCCGCCCCGTCTGTTGACGTCGCGTCAACAGACACACACCCACTAGGCAGACGACCAACAGGCAAGCAGCAGCAGCCAGCTGTCTCCTCGCTCTTTGCTGCTGCATGCCTGCCTGTGTCCCTGACGAACTGCTGCTGACTAAATCAATCAGCTAGCTGCTGCAGAGGAGAAGGAGGAATCTTGCACAATCAGGTGCAATGACGGCTTTCCTGTTTTGAGCCCATTCAGCAGCAGTAGTAGACAGTCAGATGGACAGGCATTCATGTGGCAGGACCCTTTGTGTGACATCACAATCTGCCCTCTATGACATCACAAGCTGCTCACTCGGAATCCGGCGGAACCTGACAGCCAGACAGTCACTTGGAACAGACAGGCAGACAGGACAGTCATGTGTAGGTGAGCTGGGTGGGCCAATGTTTTCTTTTATTGGCAGTTACCACCCAAATGATGGTCCGAAGAAGGTAAGTGATACTTTTTCTAAATCCCCCCTCTCAATGATCATCAATTGTTTGGCTCGGAAAAAAAATGGAAGAGGAAAAAAAATTCCCAAAACAAAAGAAATGAGGAAAAAAAATTCCCAAAACAAAAGAGAGAAAAGAGCGCGCAAAAAGAAAAGAAAAAAATATAAGAAATAAAGAAAGAAAGAAAGAAAGAGAGAGGAAAAAAAAAAAAACCAAGCCATTTCAAATGGAGAGGGAGGGGGGTCCAAAAATGCCATTGCTGTGATCCAGTTGATGTTTCCGTGGTAAGATCGTAGGTAAGTCACATAGTGTTTGCATATTTATTGGGAGGTCGCAGCGATTGATAAGTCCTTTAATTTAGGCAGGCTTCCGGTCTTTTGCCTAGGCCGCACATGCTGATATCAAGTGTAGTGTCACGTAAAAATATTTAACTGCCTCGATTCCAGAAAGTACAATTCAAGGAGTCAAGAAATAGTCACAAAATGATACACTGGAGGCAGGATTTCAAAGTATTTATGCACAAGGGTTAAACCTTGAAGCAGCAAATGCATGCATTTCTAAATACAAAGGTGCACAAACAATTGATACTCCAAATCAAGTGCCAGGAATGGAAATAGTCTATTTTTGGATAACAGATTAGGAAGGTGCACCGGTCCTGGAAGTACTGCAATACCAGGTCAATGCGTGGAGTGGACAGAGCAAGCTCTTCTTCCATCTCCCTGTTCTAAAAATCCATTTAATATATGGCCCCCAGATAGGGGGCGTATCAGATATTAAACTGATAAGAACAGATGAGTTTGAAGAAACTCAGGGAGCCCGAGGTGTGCTCCCACCACCACCAGTGACGTGACTAAACGCGTGCACAGGGGGCAGCCGTACGAACGTGTGGCCCTCTCCCAAAGGAGAAAGGCCCCATGGTTCCCCTAACCCCCCTCAACCATAAGGCCAAGGAAGGGAAAAAAGGGATCGGTGGGTCCTCTTCGCCGAAGCTTAGAGAGACCCGCTTTTCCTCCACCCCCGGAAGGGTTTCGGACGGTGGGTCCTCCGCAGCCCGTGCTTTGGAGAGACCCGACTTAGGCTTCCCTCCGCCTTGCGGCTCGGGGTTGCCCTCGAGGGAACCGGGACTCTCCCCAGAAGGTGAAGAGTCCCAGTCACGTTTGGGGAACGGAAGGCCCGTTAGGGACAGCCGCACTACCCAAATGAAAAAACGTGACAAACTAACGAAAAACGTGGAGTGCAAAACGTGCAAATCATAAAAAGAAAAGAATAAGGCCCTAGCCAGAAGGCCGGGGGGGGGTGTGAAAAATTGTCCTACCCCATCCAAAAGGACAGGGTAAGGACGTGAAGCGCTAACCTAAAGGGAAGTGCGCAGTGCAAGTGCCATTCGTGCAAGGTGACTTGGGATCACCCGTGCATGTCCGGCACCCCCGAGTTTCCCCGGGGGCACAGTGCAGCCTCGGACTCCAGGCAGCCGACCCTTCAGCGTCCGACCAAGCTTTTCTCCGTCTCACCAGGCAGGCATTTTCCAGCCCCTGGCATGGGAATGGGTACTCCACTGGGCCTTTCGAAAGACTCCCTTAGGGGCTGCACCCCCTCCGGAAGAGCAATCTACTCAGTCCCAGTGTTTCTCCGCTCCCAGGGTTAAGGTACTAAGCTGGGCCTTTCGCGGTCTCCCCATCAGAGGCTACGAACCTCTGGAACAGGAGCCATCTACTCAGTCCCAACCTTTCTCCGCTCCCTGGGATTGGATACTAGACTGAGCCTTTCGCTGACTCATCCTTCGGGGGCTACAAACCCCGTCAAGAGAGTCAAACTACTAGGCCCAGTGTTTCTCCCCCCCTCTTACCAGTGGATTTACGGAAACAACACCTCCTACCAAAGGCAGAGGTGAAGATACTCAGTGAGACTTTTCACTACTCCCGGGAAAAAACAGAGGGGTCCCACACCCTCCGCCCATCAGAGCAGCTACTCAGTCTCACCTTTCTCTATTCTCTGCCAGAGGCCAGTCCATACCCAACTGATAAGAACAGATACTACACTTGATCTTAGCCAAAAGGCCGAGAAGCGATAACCCGAATGGGCTCCCAGCAAACCGCGCGAACCTGAATTCGGCCAGCAATACTGGTGGAGAGGAGATCAGCACCACGGACACATCTAACACACACACATCACTTCTTTGTCGTTGCAGTCTGAAAGATACCTGGCTGTACGGCAGGTGTGATTAGGACTTGAAGTGCTGGACAGGGACCGGAGGACGAGTAGCCATCCAACTGATTTTGTGATTAGGTCGTCGGCGGGCGGGAAGGGAGCCTCAGCTGGGTAGGAGGCCAAATTTGCATGTGCTCCGCCCCGTCTGTTGACGTCGCGTCAACAGACACACACCCACTAGGCAGACGACCAACAGGCAAGCAGCAGCAGCCAGCTGTCTCCTCGCTCTTTGCTGCTGCATGCCTGCCTGTGTCCCTGACGAACTGCTGCTGACTAAATCAATCAGCTAGCTGCTGCAGAGGAGAAGGAGGAATCTTGCACAATCAGGTGCAATGACGGCTTTCCTGTTTTGAGCCCATTCAGCAGCAGTAGTAGACAGTCAGATGGACAGGCATTCATGTGGCAGGACCCTTTGTGTGACATCACAATCTGCCCTCTATGACATCACAAGCTGCTCACTCGGAATCCGGCGGAACCTGACAGCCAGACAGTCACTTGGAACAGACAGGCAGACAGGACAGTCATGTGTAGGTGAGCTGGGTGGGCCAATGTTTTCTTTTATTGGCAGTTACCACCCAAATGATGGTCCGAAGAAGGTAAGTGATACTTTTTCTAAATCCCCCCTCTCAATGATCATCAATTGTTTGGCTCGGAAAAAAAATGGAAGAGGAAAAAAAATTCCCAAAACAAAAGAAATGAGGAAAAAAAATTCCCAAAACAAAAGAGAGAAAAGAGCGCGCAAAAAGAAAAGAAAAAAATATAAGAAATAAAGAAAGAAAGAAAGAAAGAGAGAGGAAAAAAAAAAAAACCAAGCCATTTCAAATGGAGAGGGAGGGGGGTCCAAAAATGCCATTGCTGTGATCCAGTTGATGTTTCCGTGGTAAGATCGTAGGTAAGTCACATAGTGTTTGCATATTTATTGGGAGGTCGCAGCGATTGATAAGTCCTTTAATTTAGGCAGGCTTCCGGTCTTTTGCCTAGGCCGCACATGCTGATATCAAGTGTAGTGTCACGTAAAAATATTTAACTGCCTCGATTCCAGAAAGTACAATTCAAGGAGTCAAGAAATAGTCACAAAATGATACACTGGAGGCAGGATTTCAAAGTATTTATGCACAAGGGTTAAACCTTGAAGCAGCAAATGCATGCATTTCTAAATACAAAGGTGCACAAACAATTGATACTCCAAATCAAGTGCCAGGAATGGAAATAGTCTATTTTTGGATAACAGATTAGGAAGGTGCACCGGTCCTGGAAGTACTGCAATACCAGGTCAATGCGTGGAGTGGACAGAGCAAGCTCTTCTTCCATCTCCCTGTTCTAAAAATCCATTTAATATATGGCCCCCAGATAGGGGGCGTATCAGATATTAAACTGATAAGAACAGATACTACACTTGATCTTAGCCAAAAGGCCGAGAAGCGATAACCCGAATGGGCTCCCAGCAAACCGCGCGAACCTGAATTCGGCCAGCAATACTGGTGGAGAGGAGATCAGCACCACGGACACATCTAACACACACACATCACTTCTTTGTCGTTGCAGTCTGAAAGATACCTGGCTGTACGGCAGGTGTGATTAGGACTTGAAGTGCTGGACAGGGACCGGAGGACGAGTAGCCATCCAACTGATTTTGTGATTAGGTCGTCGGCGGGCGGGAAGGGAGCCTCAGCTGGGTAGGAGGCCAAATTTGCATGTGCTCCGCCCCGTCTGTTGACGTCGCGTCAACAGACACACACCCACTAGGCAGACGACCAACAGGCAAGCAGCAGCAGCCAGCTGTCTCCTCGCTCTTTGCTGCTGCATGCCTGCCTGTGTCCCTGACGAACTGCTGCTGACTAAATCAATCAGCTAGCTGCTGCAGAGGAGAAGGAGGAATCTTGCACAATCAGGTGCAATGACGGCTTTCCTGTTTTGAGCCCATTCAGCAGCAGTAGTAGACAGTCAGATGGACAGGCATTCATGTGGCAGGACCCTTTGTGTGACATCACAATCTGCCCTCTATGACATCACAAGCTGCTCACTCGGAATCCGGCGGAACCTGACAGCCAGACAGTCACTTGGAACAGACAGGCAGACAGGACAGTCATGTGTAGGTGAGCTGGGTGGGCCAATGTTTTCTTTTATTGGCAGTTACCACCCAAATGATGGTCCGAAGAAGGTAAGTGATACTTTTTCTAAATCCCCCCTCTCAATGATCATCAATTGTTTGGCTCGGAAAAAAAATGGAAGAGGAAAAAAAATTCCCAAAACAAAAGAAATGAGGAAAAAAAATTCCCAAAACAAAAGAGAGAAAAGAGCGCGCAAAAAGAAAAGAAAAAAATATAAGAAATAAAGAAAGAAAGAAAGAAAGAGAGAGGAAAAAAAAAAAAACCAAGCCATTTCAAATGGAGAGGGAGGGGGGTCCAAAAATGCCATTGCTGTGATCCAGTTGATGTTTCCGTGGTAAGATCGTAGGTAAGTCACATAGTGTTTGCATATTTATTGGGAGGTCGCAGCGATTGATAAGTCCTTTAATTTAGGCAGGCTTCCGGTCTTTTGCCTAGGCCGCACATGCTGATATCAAGTGTAGTGTCACGTAAAAATATTTAACTGCCTCGATTCCAGAAAGTACAATTCAAGGAGTCAAGAAATAGTCACAAAATGATACACTGGAGGCAGGATTTCAAAGTATTTATGCACAAGGGTTAAACCTTGAAGCAGCAAATGCATGCATTTCTAAATACAAAGGTGCACAAACAATTGATACTCCAAATCAAGTGCCAGGAATGGAAATAGTCTATTTTTGGATAACAGATTAGGAAGGTGCACCGGTCCTGGAAGTACTGCAATACCAGGTCAATGCGTGGAGTGGACAGAGCAAGCTCTTCTTCCATCTCCCTGTTCTAAAAATCCATTTAATATATGGCCCCCAGATAGGGGGCGTATCAGATATTAAACTGATAAGAACAGATACTACACTTGATCTTAGCCAAAAGGCCGAGAAGCGATAACCCGAATGGGCTCCCAGCAAACCGCGCGAACCTGAATTCGGCCAGCAATACTGGTGGAGAGGAGATCAGCACCACGGACACATCTAACACACACACATCACTTCTTTGTCGTTGCAGTCTGAAAGATACCTGGCTGTACGGCAGGTGTGATTAGGACTTGAAGTGCTGGACAGGGACCGGAGGACGAGTAGCCATCCAACTGATTTTGTGATTAGGTCGTCGGCGGGCGGGAAGGGAGCCTCAGCTGGGTAGGAGGCCAAATTTGCATGTGCTCCGCCCCGTCTGTTGACGTCGCGTCAACAGACACACACCCACTAGGCAGACGACCAACAGGCAAGCAGCAGCAGCCAGCTGTCTCCTCGCTCTTTGCTGCTGCATGCCTGCCTGTGTCCCTGACGAACTGCTGCTGACTAAATCAATCAGCTAGCTGCTGCAGAGGAGAAGGAGGAATCTTGCACAATCAGGTGCAATGACGGCTTTCCTGTTTTGAGCCCATTCAGCAGCAGTAGTAGACAGTCAGATGGACAGGCATTCATGTGGCAGGACCCTTTGTGTGACATCACAATCTGCCCTCTATGACATCACAAGCTGCTCACTCGGAATCCGGCGGAACCTGACAGCCAGACAGTCACTTGGAACAGACAGGCAGACAGGACAGTCATGTGTAGGTGAGCTGGGTGGGCCAATGTTTTCTTTTATTGGCAGTTACCACCCAAATGATGGTCCGAAGAAGGTAAGTGATACTTTTTCTAAATCCCCCCTCTCAATGATCATCAATTGTTTGGCTCGGAAAAAAAATGGAAGAGGAAAAAAAATTCCCAAAACAAAAGAAATGAGGAAAAAAAATTCCCAAAACAAAAGAGAGAAAAGAGCGCGCAAAAAGAAAAGAAAAAAATATAAGAAATAAAGAAAGAAAGAAAGAAAGAGAGAGGAAAAAAAAAAAAACCAAGCCATTTCAAATGGAGAGGGAGGGGGGTCCAAAAATGCCATTGCTGTGATCCAGTTGATGTTTCCGTGGTAAGATCGTAGGTAAGTCACATAGTGTTTGCATATTTATTGGGAGGTCGCAGCGATTGATAAGTCCTTTAATTTAGGCAGGCTTCCGGTCTTTTGCCTAGGCCGCACATGCTGATATCAAGTGTAGTGTCACGTAAAAATATTTAACTGCCTCGATTCCAGAAAGTACAATTCAAGGAGTCAAGAAATAGTCACAAAATGATACACTGGAGGCAGGATTTCAAAGTATTTATGCACAAGGGTTAAACCTTGAAGCAGCAAATGCATGCATTTCTAAATACAAAGGTGCACAAACAATTGATACTCCAAATCAAGTGCCAGGAATGGAAATAGTCTATTTTTGGATAACAGATTAGGAAGGTGCACCGGTCCTGGAAGTACTGCAATACCAGGTCAATGCGTGGAGTGGACAGAGCAAGCTCTTCTTCCATCTCCCTGTTCTAAAAATCCATTTAATATATGGCCCCCAGATAGGGGGCGTATCAGATATTAAACTGATAAGAACAGATACTACACTTGATCTTAGCCAAAAGGCCGAGAAGCGATAACCCGAATGGGCTCCCAGCAAACCGCGCGAACCTGAATTCGGCCAGCAATACTGGTGGAGAGGAGATCAGCACCACGGACACATCTAACACACACACATCACTTCTTTGTCGTTGCAGTCTGAAAGATACCTGGCTGTACGGCAGGTGTGATTAGGACTTGAAGTGCTGGACAGGGACCGGAGGACGAGTAGCCATCCAACTGATTTTGTGATTAGGTCGTCGGCGGGCGGGAAGGGAGCCTCAGCTGGGTAGGAGGCCAAATTTGCATGTGCTCCGCCCCGTCTGTTGACGTCGCGTCAACAGACACACACCCACTAGGCAGACGACCAACAGGCAAGCAGCAGCAGCCAGCTGTCTCCTCGCTCTTTGCTGCTGCATGCCTGCCTGTGTCCCTGACGAACTGCTGCTGACTAAATCAATCAGCTAGCTGCTGCAGAGGAGAAGGAGGAATCTTGCACAATCAGGTGCAATGACGGCTTTCCTGTTTTGAGCCCATTCAGCAGCAGTAGTAGACAGTCAGATGGACAGGCATTCATGTGGCAGGACCCTTTGTGTGACATCACAATCTGCCCTCTATGACATCACAAGCTGCTCACTCGGAATCCGGCGGAACCTGACAGCCAGACAGTCACTTGGAACAGACAGGCAGACAGGACAGTCATGTGTAGGTGAGCTGGGTGGGCCAATGTTTTCTTTTATTGGCAGTTACCACCCAAATGATGGTCCGAAGAAGGTAAGTGATACTTTTTCTAAATCCCCCCTCTCAATGATCATCAATTGTTTGGCTCGGAAAAAAAATGGAAGAGGAAAAAAAATTCCCAAAACAAAAGAAATGAGGAAAAAAAATTCCCAAAACAAAAGAGAGAAAAGAGCGCGCAAAAAGAAAAGAAAAAAATATAAGAAATAAAGAAAGAAAGAAAGAAAGAGAGAGGAAAAAAAAAAAAACCAAGCCATTTCAAATGGAGAGGGAGGGGGGTCCAAAAATGCCATTGCTGTGATCCAGTTGATGTTTCCGTGGTAAGATCGTAGGTAAGTCACATAGTGTTTGCATATTTATTGGGAGGTCGCAGCGATTGATAAGTCCTTTAATTTAGGCAGGCTTCCGGTCTTTTGCCTAGGCCGCACATGCTGATATCAAGTGTAGTGTCACGTAAAAATATTTAACTGCCTCGATTCCAGAAAGTACAATTCAAGGAGTCAAGAAATAGTCACAAAATGATACACTGGAGGCAGGATTTCAAAGTATTTATGCACAAGGGTTAAACCTTGAAGCAGCAAATGCATGCATTTCTAAATACAAAGGTGCACAAACAATTGATACTCCAAATCAAGTGCCAGGAATGGAAATAGTCTATTTTTGGATAACAGATTAGGAAGGTGCACCGGTCCTGGAAGTACTGCAATACCAGGTCAATGCGTGGAGTGGACAGAGCAAGCTCTTCTTCCATCTCCCTGTTCTAAAAATCCATTTAATATATGGCCCCCAGATAGGGGGCGTATCAGATATTAAACTGATAAGAACAGATACTACACTTGATCTTAGCCAAAAGGCCGAGAAGCGATAACCCGAATGGGCTCCCAGCAAACCGCGCGAACCTGAATTCGGCCAGCAATACTGGTGGAGAGGAGATCAGCACCACGGACACATCTAACACACACACATCACTTCTTTGTCGTTGCAGTCTGAAAGATACCTGGCTGTACGGCAGGTGTGATTAGGACTTGAAGTGCTGGACAGGGACCGGAGGACGAGTAGCCATCCAACTGATTTTGTGATTAGGTCGTCGGCGGGCGGGAAGGGAGCCTCAGCTGGGTAGGAGGCCAAATTTGCATGTGCTCCGCCCCGTCTGTTGACGTCGCGTCAACAGACACACACCCACTAGGCAGACGACCAACAGGCAAGCAGCAGCAGCCAGCTGTCTCCTCGCTCTTTGCTGCTGCATGCCTGCCTGTGTCCCTGACGAACTGCTGCTGACTAAATCAATCAGCTAGCTGCTGCAGAGGAGAAGGAGGAATCTTGCACAATCAGGTGCAATGACGGCTTTCCTGTTTTGAGCCCATTCAGCAGCAGTAGTAGACAGTCAGATGGACAGGCATTCATGTGGCAGGACCCTTTGTGTGACATCACAATCTGCCCTCTATGACATCACAAGCTGCTCACTCGGAATCCGGCGGAACCTGACAGCCAGACAGTCACTTGGAACAGACAGGCAGACAGGACAGTCATGTGTAGGTGAGCTGGGTGGGCCAATGTTTTCTTTTATTGGCAGTTACCACCCAAATGATGGTCCGAAGAAGGTAAGTGATACTTTTTCTAAATCCCCCCTCTCAATGATCATCAATTGTTTGGCTCGGAAAAAAAATGGAAGAGGAAAAAAAATTCCCAAAACAAAAGAAATGAGGAAAAAAAATTCCCAAAACAAAAGAGAGAAAAGAGCGCGCAAAAAGAAAAGAAAAAAATATAAGAAATAAAGAAAGAAAGAAAGAAAGAGAGAGGAAAAAAAAAAAAACCAAGCCATTTCAAATGGAGAGGGAGGGGGGTCCAAAAATGCCATTGCTGTGATCCAGTTGATGTTTCCGTGGTAAGATCGTAGGTAAGTCACATAGTGTTTGCATATTTATTGGGAGGTCGCAGCGATTGATAAGTCCTTTAATTTAGGCAGGCTTCCGGTCTTTTGCCTAGGCCGCACATGCTGATATCAAGTGTAGTGTCACGTAAAAATATTTAACTGCCTCGATTCCAGAAAGTACAATTCAAGGAGTCAAGAAATAGTCACAAAATGATACACTGGAGGCAGGATTTCAAAGTATTTATGCACAAGGGTTAAACCTTGAAGCAGCAAATGCATGCATTTCTAAATACAAAGGTGCACAAACAATTGATACTCCAAATCAAGTGCCAGGAATGGAAATAGTCTATTTTTGGATAACAGATTAGGAAGGTGCACCGGTCCTGGAAGTACTGCAATACCAGGTCAATGCGTGGAGTGGACAGAGCAAGCTCTTCTTCCATCTCCCTGTTCTAAAAATCCATTTAATATATGGCCCCCAGATAGGGGGCGTATCAGATATTAAACTGATAAGAACAGATGAGTTTGAATTTGAAGAAACTCAGGGAGCCCGAGGTGTGCTCCCACCACCACCAGTGACGTGACTAAACGCGTGCACAGGGGGCAGCCGTACGAACGTGTGGCCCTCTCCCAAAGGAGAAAGGCCCCATGGTTCCCCTAACCCCCCTCAACCATAAGGCCAAGGAAGGGAAAAAAGGGATCGGTGGGTCCTCTTCGCCGAAGCTTAGAGAGACCCGCTTTTCCTCCACCCCCGGAAGGGTTTCGGACAGTGGGTCCTCCGCAGCCCGTGCTTTGGAGAGACCCGACTTAGGCTTCCCTCCGCCTTGCGGCTCGGGGTTGCCCTCGAGGGAACCGGGACTCTCCCCAGAAGGTGAAGAGTCCCAGTCACGTTTGGGGAACGGAAGGCCCGTTAGGGACAGCCGCACTACCCAAATGAAAAAACGTGACAAACTAACGAAAAACGTGAAGTGCAAAACGTGCAAATCATAAAAAGAAAAGAATAAGGCCCTAGCCAGAAGGCCGGGGGGGGGGTGTGAAAAATTGTCCTACCCCATCCAAAAGGACAGGGTAAGGACGTGAAGCGCTAACCTAAAGGGAAGTGCGCAGTGCAAGTGCCATTCGTGCAAGGTGACTTGGGATCACCCGTGCATGTCCGGCACCCCCGAGTTTCCCCGGGGGCACAGTGCAGCCTCGGACTCCAGGCAGCCGACCCTTCAGCGTCCGACCAAGCTTTTCTCCGTCTCACCAGCAGGCATTTTCCAGCCCCCGGCATGGGAATGGGTACTCCACTGGGCCTTTCGAAAGACTCCCTTAGGGGCTGCACCCCCTCCGGAAGAGCAATCTACTCAGTCCCAGTGTTTCTCCGCTCCCAGGGTTAAGGTACTAAGCTGGGCCTTTCGCGGTCTCCCCATCAGAGGCTACGAACCTCTGGAACAGGAGCCATCTACTCAGTCCCAACCTTTCTCCGCTCCCTGGGATTGGATACTAGACTGAGCCTTTCGCTGACTCATCCTTCGGGGGCTACAAACCCCGTCAAGAGAGTCAAACTACTAGGCCCAGTGTTTCTCCCCCCCTCTTACCAGTGGATTTACGGAAACAACACCTCCTACCAAAGGCAGAGGTGAAGATACTTAGTGAGACTTTTCACTACTCCCGGGAAAAAACAGAGGGGTCCCACACCC
The DNA here is from genome assembly GCF_055691185.1 of Crinia signifera. NCBI lineage: Eukaryota > Metazoa > Chordata > Amphibia > Anura > Myobatrachidae > Crinia > Crinia signifera. The sequence continues at coordinate 36,626 of NW_028142226.1, read as the reverse complement.
TCCGCCCATCAGAGCAGCTACTCAGTCTCACCTTTCTCTATTCTCTGCCAGAGGCTAGTCCATACCCAACTGATAAGAACAGATACTACACTTGATCTTAGCCAAAAGGCCGAGAAGCGATAACCCGAATGGGCTCCCAGCAAACCGCGCGAACCTGAATTCGGCCAGCAATACTGGTGGAGAGGAGATCAGCACCACGGACACATCTAACACACACACATCACTTCTTTGTCGTTGCAGTCTGAAAGATACCTGGCTGTACGGCAGGTGTGATTAGGACTTGAAGTGCTGGACAGGGACCGGAGGACGAGTAGCCATCCAACTGATTTTGTGATTAGGTCGTCGGCGGGCGGGAAGGGAGCCTCAGCTGGGTAGGAGGCCAAATTTGCATGTGCTCCGCCCCGTCTGTTGACGTCGCGTCAACAGACACACACCCACTAGGCAGACGACCAACAGGCAAGCAGCAGCAGCCAGCTGTCTCCTCGCTCTTTGCTGCTGCATGCCTGCCTGTGTCCCTGACGAACTGCTGCTGACTAAATCAATCAGCTAGCTGCTGCAGAGGAGAAGGAGGAATCTTGCACAATCAGGTGCAATGACGGCTTTCCTGTTTTGAGCCCATTCAGCAGCAGTAGTAGACAGTCAGATGGACAGGCATTCATGTGGCAGGACCCTTTGTGTGACATCACAATCTGCCCTCTATGACATCACAAGCTGCTCACTCGGAATCCGGCGGAACCTGACAGCCAGACAGTCACTTGGAACAGACAGGCAGACAGGACAGTCATGTGTAGGTGAGCTGGGTGGGCCAATGTTTTCTTTTATTGGCAGTTACCACCCAAATGATGGTCCGAAGAAGGTAAGTGATACTTTTTCTAAATCCCCCCTCTCAATGATCATCAATTGTTTGGCTCGGAAAAAAAATGGAAGAGGAAAAAAAATTCCCAAAACAAAAGAAATGAGGAAAAAAAATTCCCAAAACAAAAGAGAGAAAAGAGCGCGCAAAAAGAAAAGAAAAAAATATAAGAAATAAAGAAAGAAAGAAAGAAAGAGAGAGGAAAAAAAAAAAAACCAAGCCATTTCAAATGGAGAGGGAGGGGGGTCCAAAAATGCCATTGCTGTGATCCAGTTGATGTTTCCGTGGTAAGATCGTAGGTAAGTCACATAGTGTTTGCATATTTATTGGGAGGTCGCAGCGATTGATAAGTCCTTTAATTTAGGCAGGCTTCCGGTCTTTTGCCTAGGCCGCACATGCTGATATCAAGTGTAGTGTCACGTAAAAATATTTAACTGCCTCGATTCCAGAAAGTACAATTCAAGGAGTCAAGAAATAGTCACAAAATGATACACTGGAGGCAGGATTTCAAAGTATTTATGCACAAGGGTTAAACCTTGAAGCAGCAAATGCATGCATTTCTAAATACAAAGGTGCACAAACAATTGATACTCCAAATCAAGTGCCAGGAATGGAAATAGTCTATTTTTGGATAACAGATTAGGAAGGTGCACCGGTCCTGGAAGTACTGCAATACCAGGTCAATGCGTGGAGTGGACAGAGCAAGCTCTTCTTCCATCTCCCTGTTCTAAAAATCCATTTAATATATGGCCCCCAGATAGGGGGCGTATCAGATATTAAACTGATAAGAACAGATACTACACTTGATCTTAGCCAAAAGGCCGAGAAGCGATAACCCGAATGGGCTCCCAGCAAACCGCGCGAACCTGAATTCGGCCAGCAATACTGGTGGAGAGGAGATCAGCACCACGGACACATCTAACACACACACATCACTTCTTTGTCGTTGCAGTCTGAAAGATACCTGGCTGTACGGCAGGTGTGATTAGGACTTGAAGTGCTGGACAGGGACCGGAGGACGAGTAGCCATCCAACTGATTTTGTGATTAGGTCGTCGGCGGGCGGGAAGGGAGCCTCAGCTGGGTAGGAGGCCAAATTTGCATGTGCTCCGCCCCGTCTGTTGACGTCGCGTCAACAGACACACACCCACTAGGCAGACGACCAACAGGCAAGCAGCAGCAGCCAGCTGTCTCCTCGCTCTTTGCTGCTGCATGCCTGCCTGTGTCCCTGACGAACTGCTGCTGACTAAATCAATCAGCTAGCTGCTGCAGAGGAGAAGGAGGAATCTTGCACAATCAGGTGCAATGACGGCTTTCCTGTTTTGAGCCCATTCAGCAGCAGTAGTAGACAGTCAGATGGACAGGCATTCATGTGGCAGGACCCTTTGTGTGACATCACAATCTGCCCTCTATGACATCACAAGCTGCTCACTCGGAATCCGGCGGAACCTGACAGCCAGACAGTCACTTGGAACAGACAGGCAGACAGGACAGTCATGTGTAGGTGAGCTGGGTGGGCCAATGTTTTCTTTTATTGGCAGTTACCACCCAAATGATGGTCCGAAGAAGGTAAGTGATACTTTTTCTAAATCCCCCCTCTCAATGATCATCAATTGTTTGGCTCGGAAAAAAAATGGAAGAGGAAAAAAAATTCCCAAAACAAAAGAAATGAGGAAAAAAAATTCCCAAAACAAAAGAGAGAAAAGAGCGCGCAAAAAGAAAAGAAAAAAATATAAGAAATAAAGAAAGAAAGAAAGAAAGAGAGAGGAAAAAAAAAAAAACCAAGCCATTTCAAATGGAGAGGGAGGGGGGTCCAAAAATGCCATTGCTGTGATCCAGTTGATGTTTCCGTGGTAAGATCGTAGGTAAGTCACATAGTGTTTGCATATTTATTGGGAGGTCGCAGCGATTGATAAGTCCTTTAATTTAGGCAGGCTTCCGGTCTTTTGCCTAGGCCGCACATGCTGATATCAAGTGTAGTGTCACGTAAAAATATTTAACTGCCTCGATTCCAGAAAGTACAATTCAAGGAGTCAAGAAATAGTCACAAAATGATACACTGGAGGCAGGATTTCAAAGTATTTATGCACAAGGGTTAAACCTTGAAGCAGCAAATGCATGCATTTCTAAATACAAAGGTGCACAAACAATTGATACTCCAAATCAAGTGCCAGGAATGGAAATAGTCTATTTTTGGATAACAGATTAGGAAGGTGCACCGGTCCTGGAAGTACTGCAATACCAGGTCAATGCGTGGAGTGGACAGAGCAAGCTCTTCTTCCATCTCCCTGTTCTAAAAATCCATTTAATATATGGCCCCCAGATAGGGGGCGTATCAGATATTAAACTGATAAGAACAGATACTACACTTGATCTTAGCCAAAAGGCCGAGAAGCGATAACCCGAATGGGCTCCCAGCAAACCGCGCGAACCTGAATTCGGCCAGCAATACTGGTGGAGAGGAGATCAGCACCACGGACACATCTAACACACACACATCACTTCTTTGTCGTTGCAGTCTGAAAGATACCTGGCTGTACGGCAGGTGTGATTAGGACTTGAAGTGCTGGACAGGGACCGGAGGACGAGTAGCCATCCAACTGATTTTGTGATTAGGTCGTCGGCGGGCGGGAAGGGAGCCTCAGCTGGGTAGGAGGCCAAATTTGCATGTGCTCCGCCCCGTCTGTTGACGTCGCGTCAACAGACACACACCCACTAGGCAGACGACCAACAGGCAAGCAGCAGCAGCCAGCTGTCTCCTCGCTCTTTGCTGCTGCATGCCTGCCTGTGTCCCTGACGAACTGCTGCTGACTAAATCAATCAGCTAGCTGCTGCAGAGGAGAAGGAGGAATCTTGCACAATCAGGTGCAATGACGGCTTTCCTGTTTTGAGCCCATTCAGCAGCAGTAGTAGACAGTCAGATGGACAGGCATTCATGTGGCAGGACCCTTTGTGTGACATCACAATCTGCCCTCTATGACATCACAAGCTGCTCACTCGGAATCCGGCGGAACCTGACAGCCAGACAGTCACTTGGAACAGACAGGCAGACAGGACAGTCATGTGTAGGTGAGCTGGGTGGGCCAATGTTTTCTTTTATTGGCAGTTACCACCCAAATGATGGTCCGAAGAAGGTAAGTGATACTTTTTCTAAATCCCCCCTCTCAATGATCATCAATTGTTTGGCTCGGAAAAAAAATGGAAGAGGAAAAAAAATTCCCAAAACAAAAGAAATGAGGAAAAAAAATTCCCAAAACAAAAGAGAGAAAAGAGCGCGCAAAAAGAAAAGAAAAAAATATAAGAAATAAAGAAAGAAAGAAAGAAAGAGAGAGGAAAAAAAAAAAAACCAAGCCATTTCAAATGGAGAGGGAGGGGGGTCCAAAAATGCCATTGCTGTGATCCAGTTGATGTTTCCGTGGTAAGATCGTAGGTAAGTCACATAGTGTTTGCATATTTATTGGGAGGTCGCAGCGATTGATAAGTCCTTTAATTTAGGCAGGCTTCCGGTCTTTTGCCTAGGCCGCACATGCTGATATCAAGTGTAGTGTCACGTAAAAATATTTAACTGCCTCGATTCCAGAAAGTACAATTCAAGGAGTCAAGAAATAGTCACAAAATGATACACTGGAGGCAGGATTTCAAAGTATTTATGCACAAGGGTTAAACCTTGAAGCAGCAAATGCATGCATTTCTAAATACAAAGGTGCACAAACAATTGATACTCCAAATCAAGTGCCAGGAATGGAAATAGTCTATTTTTGGATAACAGATTAGGAAGGTGCACCGGTCCTGGAAGTACTGCAATACCAGGTCAATGCGTGGAGTGGACAGAGCAAGCTCTTCTTCCATCTCCCTGTTCTAAAAATCCATTTAATATATGGCCCCCAGATAGGGGGCGTATCAGATATTAAACTGATAAGAACAGATACTACACTTGATCTTAGCCAAAAGGCCGAGAAGCGATAACCCGAATGGGCTCCCAGCAAACCGCGCGAACCTGAATTCGGCCAGCAATACTGGTGGAGAGGAGATCAGCACCACGGACACATCTAACACACACACATCACTTCTTTGTCGTTGCAGTCTGAAAGATACCTGGCTGTACGGCAGGTGTGATTAGGACTTGAAGTGCTGGACAGGGACCGGAGGACGAGTAGCCATCCAACTGATTTTGTGATTAGGTCGTCGGCGGGCGGGAAGGGAGCCTCAGCTGGGTAGGAGGCCAAATTTGCATGTGCTCCGCCCCGTCTGTTGACGTCGCGTCAACAGACACACACCCACTAGGCAGACGACCAACAGGCAAGCAGCAGCAGCCAGCTGTCTCCTCGCTCTTTGCTGCTGCATGCCTGCCTGTGTCCCTGACGAACTGCTGCTGACTAAATCAATCAGCTAGCTGCTGCAGAGGAGAAGGAGGAATCTTGCACAATCAGGTGCAATGACGGCTTTCCTGTTTTGAGCCCATTCAGCAGCAGTAGTAGACAGTCAGATGGACAGGCATTCATGTGGCAGGACCCTTTGTGTGACATCACAATCTGCCCTCTATGACATCACAAGCTGCTCACTCGGAATCCGGCGGAACCTGACAGCCAGACAGTCACTTGGAACAGACAGGCAGACAGGACAGTCATGTGTAGGTGAGCTGGGTGGGCCAATGTTTTCTTTTATTGGCAGTTACCACCCAAATGATGGTCCGAAGAAGGTAAGTGATACTTTTTCTAAATCCCCCCTCTCAATGATCATCAATTGTTTGGCTCGGAAAAAAAATGGAAGAGGAAAAAAAATTCCCAAAACAAAAGAAATGAGGAAAAAAAATTCCCAAAACAAAAGAGAGAAAAGAGCGCGCAAAAAGAAAAGAAAAAAATATAAGAAATAAAGAAAGAAAGAAAGAAAGAGAGAGGAAAAAAAAAAAAACCAAGCCATTTCAAATGGAGAGGGAGGGGGGTCCAAAAATGCCATTGCTGTGATCCAGTTGATGTTTCCGTGGTAAGATCGTAGGTAAGTCACATAGTGTTTGCATATTTATTGGGAGGTCGCAGCGATTGATAAGTCCTTTAATTTAGGCAGGCTTCCGGTCTTTTGCCTAGGCCGCACATGCTGATATCAAGTGTAGTGTCACGTAAAAATATTTAACTGCCTCGATTCCAGAAAGTACAATTCAAGGAGTCAAGAAATAGTCACAAAATGATACACTGGAGGCAGGATTTCAAAGTATTTATGCACAAGGGTTAAACCTTGAAGCAGCAAATGCATGCATTTCTAAATACAAAGGTGCACAAACAATTGATACTCCAAATCAAGTGCCAGGAATGGAAATAGTCTATTTTTGGATAACAGATTAGGAAGGTGCACCGGTCCTGGAAGTACTGCAATACCAGGTCAATGCGTGGAGTGGACAGAGCAAGCTCTTCTTCCATCTCCCTGTTCTAAAAATCCATTTAATATATGGCCCCCAGATAGGGGGCGTATCAGATATTAAACTGATAAGAACAGATACTACACTTGATCTTAGCCAAAAGGCCGAGAAGCGATAACCCGAATGGGCTCCCAGCAAACCGCGCGAACCTGAATTCGGCCAGCAATACTGGTGGAGAGGAGATCAGCACCACGGACACATCTAACACACACACATCACTTCTTTGTCGTTGCAGTCTGAAAGATACCTGGCTGTACGGCAGGTGTGATTAGGACTTGAAGTGCTGGACAGGGACCGGAGGACGAGTAGCCATCCAACTGATTTTGTGATTAGGTCGTCGGCGGGCGGGAAGGGAGCCTCAGCTGGGTAGGAGGCCAAATTTGCATGTGCTCCGCCCCGTCTGTTGACGTCGCGTCAACAGACACACACCCACTAGGCAGACGACCAACAGGCAAGCAGCAGCAGCCAGCTGTCTCCTCGCTCTTTGCTGCTGCATGCCTGCCTGTGTCCCTGACGAACTGCTGCTGACTAAATCAATCAGCTAGCTGCTGCAGAGGAGAAGGAGGAATCTTGCACAATCAGGTGCAATGACGGCTTTCCTGTTTTGAGCCCATTCAGCAGCAGTAGTAGACAGTCAGATGGACAGGCATTCATGTGGCAGGACCCTTTGTGTGACATCACAATCTGCCCTCTATGACATCACAAGCTGCTCACTCGGAATCCGGCGGAACCTGACAGCCAGACAGTCACTTGGAACAGACAGGCAGACAGGACAGTCATGTGTAGGTGAGCTGGGTGGGCCAATGTTTTCTTTTATTGGCAGTTACCACCCAAATGATGGTCCGAAGAAGGTAAGTGATACTTTTTCTAAATCCCCCCTCTCAATGATCATCAATTGTTTGGCTCGGAAAAAAAATGGAAGAGGAAAAAAAATTCCCAAAACAAAAGAAATGAGGAAAAAAAATTCCCAAAACAAAAGAGAGAAAAGAGCGCGCAAAAAGAAAAGAAAAAAATATAAGAAATAAAGAAAGAAAGAAAGAAAGAAAGAGAGAGGAAAAAAAAAAAAACCAAGCCATTTCAAATGGAGAGGGAGGGGGGTCCAAAAATGCCATTGCTGTGATCCAGTTGATGTTTCCGTGGTAAGATCGTAGGTAAGTCACATAGTGTTTGCATATTTATTGGGAGGTCGCAGCGATTGATAAGTCCTTTAATTTAGGCAGGCTTCCGGTCTTTTGCCTAGGCCGCACATGCTGATATCAAGTGTAGTGTCACGTAAAAATATTTAACTGCCTCGATTCCAGAAAGTACAATTCAAGGAGTCAAGAAATAGTCACAAAATGATACACTGGAGGCAGGATTTCAAAGTATTTATGCACAAGGGTTAAACCTTGAAGCAGCAAATGCATGCATTTCTAAATACAAAGGTGCACAAACAATTGATACTCCAAATCAAGTGCCAGGAATGGAAATAGTCTATTTTTGGATAACAGATTAGGAAGGTGCACCGGTCCTGGAAGTACTGCAATACCAGGTCAATGCGTGGAGTGGACAGAGCAAGCTCTTCTTCCATCTCCCTGTTCTAAAAATCCATTTAATATATGGCCCCCAGATAGGGGGCGTATCAGATATTAAACTGATAAGAACAGATACTACACTTGATCTTAGCCAAAAGGCCGAGAAGCGATAACCCGAATGGGCTCCCAGCAAACCGCGCGAACCTGAATTCGGCCAGCAATACTGGTGGAGAGGAGATCAGCACCACGGACACATCTAACACACACACATCACTTCTTTGTCGTTGCAGTCTGAAAGATACCTGGCTGTACGGCAGGTGTGATTAGGACTTGAAGTGCTGGACAGGGACCGGAGGACGAGTAGCCATCCAACTGATTTTGTGATTAGGTCGTCGGCGGGCGGGAAGGGAGCCTCAGCTGGGTAGGAGGCCAAATTTGCATGTGCTCCGCCCCGTCTGTTGACGTCGCGTCAACAGACACACACCCACTAGGCAGACGACCAACAGGCAAGCAGCAGCAGCCAGCTGTCTCCTCGCTCTTTGCTGCTGCATGCCTGCCTGTGTCCCTGACGAACTGCTGCTGACTAAATCAATCAGCTAGCTGCTGCAGAGGAGAAGGAGGAATCTTGCACAATCAGGTGCAATGACGGCTTTCCTGTTTTGAGCCCATTCAGCAGCAGTAGTAGACAGTCAGATGGACAGGCATTCATGTGGCAGGACCCTTTGTGTGACATCACAATCTGCCCTCTATGACATCACAAGCTGCTCACTCGGAATCCGGCGGAACCTGACAGCCAGACAGTCACTTGGAACAGACAGGCAGACAGGACAGTCATGTGTAGGTGAGCTGGGTGGGCCAATGTTTTCTTTTATTGGCAGTTACCACCCAAATGATGGTCCGAAGAAGGTAAGTGATACTTTTTCTAAATCCCCCCTCTCAATGATCATCAATTGTTTGGCTCGGAAAAAAAATGGAAGAGGAAAAAAAATTCCCAAAACAAAAGAAATGAGGAAAAAAAATTCCCAAAACAAAAGAGAGAAAAGAGCGCGCAAAAAGAAAAGAAAAAAATATAAGAAATAAAGAAAGAAAGAAAGAAAGAGAGAGGAAAAAAAAAAAAACCAAGCCATTTCAAATGGAGAGGGAGGGGGGTCCAAAAATGCCATTGCTGTGATCCAGTTGATGTTTCCGTGGTAAGATCGTAGGTAAGTCACATAGTGTTTGCATATTTATTGGGAGGTCGCAGCGATTGATAAGTCCTTTAATTTAGGCAGGCTTCCGGTCTTTTGCCTAGGCCGCACATGCTGATATCAAGTGTAGTGTCACGTAAAAATATTTAACTGCCTCGATTCCAGAAAGTACAATTCAAGGAGTCAAGAAATAGTCACAAAATGATACACTGGAGGCAGGATTTCAAAGTATTTATGCACAAGGGTTAAACCTTGAAGCAGCAAATGCATGCATTTCTAAATACAAAGGTGCACAAACAATTGATACTCCAAATCAAGTGCCAGGAATGGAAATAGTCTATTTTTGGATAACAGATTAGGAAGGTGCACCGGTCCTGGAAGTACTGCAATACCAGGTCAATGCGTGGAGTGGACAGAGCAAGCTCTTCTTCCATCTCCCTGTTCTAAAAATCCATTTAATATATGGCCCCCAGATAGGGGGCGTATCAGATATTAAACTGATAAGAACAGATGAGTTTGAAGAAACTCAGGGAGCCCGAGGTGTGCTCCCACCACCACCAGTGACGTGACTAAACGCGTGCACAGGGGGCAGCCGTACGAACGTGTGGGCCCTCTCCCAAAGGAGAAAGGCCCCATGGTTCCCCTGACCCCCCTCAACCATAAGGCCGAGGAAGGGAAAAAAGGGATCGGTGGGTCCTCTTCGCCGAAGCTCAGAGGGACCCGCGTTTCCTCCACCCCCGGAAGGGTTTCGGACGGTGGGTCCTCCGCAGCCCGTGCTTTGGAGAGACCCGACTTAGGCTTCCCTCCGCCTTGCGGCTCGGGGTTGCCCTCGAGGGAACCGGGACTCTCCCCAAAAGGTGAAGAGTCCCAGTCACGTTTGGGGAACGGAAGGCCTGTTAGGGACAGCCGCACTACCCAAATGAAAAAACGTGACAAACTAACGAAAAACGTGTAGTGCAAAACGTGCAAATCATAAAAAGAAAAGAATAAGGCCCTAGCCAGAAGGCCGGGGGGGGGTGTGAAAAATTGTCCTACCCCATCCAAAAGGACAGGGTAAGGACGTGAAGCGCTAACCTAAAGGGAAGTGCGCAGTGCAAGTGCCATTCGTGCAAGGTGACTTGGGATCACCCGTGCATGTCCGGCACCCCCGAGTTTCCCCGGGGGCACAGTGCAGCCTCGGACTCCAGGCAGCCAGCCAGTCAGCGTCCGACCAAGTGTTTCTCCGTCTCAACAGCAGGCACTTTCCAGCCCCTGGCATGGGAATGGGTACTCCACTGGGCCTTTCGAAAGACTCCCTTAGGGGCTGCACCCCCTCCGGAAGAGCAATCTACTCAGTCCCAGTGTTTCTCCGCTCCCAGGGTTAAGGTACTAAGCTGGGCCTTTCGCGGTCTCCCCATCAGAGGCTACGAACCTCTGGAACAGGAGCCATCTACTCAGTCCCAACCTTTCTCCGCTCCCTGGGATTGGATACTAAACTGAGCCTTTCGCTGACTCATCCTTCGGGGGCTACAAACCCCGTCAAGAGAGTCAAACTACTAGGCCCAGTGTTTCTCCCCCCCTCTTACCAGTGGATTTACGGAAACAACACCTCCTACCAAAGGCAGAGGTGAAGATGCTCAGTGAGACTTTTCACTACTCCCGGGAAAAAACAGAGGGGTCCCACACCCTCCGCCCATCAGAGCAGCTACTCAGTCTCACCTTTCTCTATTCTCTGCCAGAGGCCAGTCCATACCCAACTGATAAGAACAGATACTACACTTGATCTTAGCCAAAAGGCCGAGAAGCGATAACCCGAATGGGCTCCCAGCAAACCGCGCGAACCTGAATTCGGCCAGCAATACTGGTGGAGAGGAGATCAGCACCACGGACACATCTAACACACACACATCACTTCTTTGTCGTTGCAGTCTGAAAGATACCTGGCTGTACGGCAGGTGTGATTAGGACTTGAAGTGCTGGACAGGGACCGGAGGACGAGTAGCCATCCAACTGATTTTGTGATTAGGTCGTCGGCGGGCGGGAAGGGAGCCTCAGCTGGGTAGGAGGCCAAATTTGCATGTGCTCCGCCCCGTCTGTTGACGTCGCGTCAACAGACACACACCCACTAGGCAGACGACCAACAGGCAAGCAGCAGCAGCCAGCTGTCTCCTCGCTCTTTGCTGCTGCATGCCTGCCTGTGTCCCTGACGAACTGCTGCTGACTAAATCAATCAGCTAGCTGCTGCAGAGGAGAAGGAGGAATCTTGCACAATCAGGTGCAATGACGGCTTTCCTGTTTTGAGCCCATTCAGCAGCAGTAGTAGACAGTCAGATGGACAGGCATTCATGTGGCAGGACCCTTTGTGTGACATCACAATCTGCCCTCTATGACATCACAAGCTGCTCACTCGGAATCCGGCGGAACCTGACAGCCAGACAGTCACTTGGAACAGACAGGCAGACAGGACAGTCATGTGTAGGTGAGCTGGGTGGGCCAATGTTTTCTTTTATTGGCAGTTACCACCCAAATGATGGTCCGAAGAAGGTAAGTGATACTTTTTCTAAATCCCCCCTCTCAATGATCATCAATTGTTTGGCTCGGAAAAAAAATGGAAGAGGAAAAAAAATTCCCAAAACAAAAGAAATGAGGAAAAAAAATTCCCAAAACAAAAGAGAGAAAAGAGCGCGCAAAAAGAAAAGAAAAAAATATAAGAAATAAAGAAAGAAAGAAAGAAAGAGAGAGGAAAAAAAAAAAAACCAAGCCATTTCAAATGGAGAGGGAGGGGGGTCCAAAAATGCCATTGCTGTGATCCAGTTGATGTTTCCGTGGTAAGATCGTAGGTAAGTCACATAGTGTTTGCATATTTATTGGGAGGTCGCAGCGATTGATAAGTCCTTTAATTTAGGCAGGCTTCCGGTCTTTTGCCTAGGCCGCACATGCTGATATCAAGTGTAGTGTCACGTAAAAATATTTAACTGCCTCGATTCCAGAAAGTACAATTCAAGGAGTCAAGAAATAGTCACAAAATGATACACTGGAGGCAGGATTTCAAAGTATTTATGCACAAGGGTTAAACCTTGAAGCAGCAAATGCATGCATTTCTAAATACAAAGGTGCACAAACAATTGATACTCCAAATCAAGTGCCAGGAATGGAAATAGTCTATTTTTGGATAACAGATTAGGAAGGTGCACCGGTCCTGGAAGTACTGCAATACCAGGTCAATGCGTGGAGTGGACAGAGCAAGCTCTTCTTCCATCTCCCTGTTCTAAAAATCCATTTAATATATGGCCCCCAGATAGGGGGCGTATCAGATATTAAACTGATAAGAACAGATACTACACTTGATCTTAGCCAAAAGGCCGAGAAGCGATAACCCGAATGGGCTCCCAGCAAACCGCGCGAACCTGAATTCGGCCAGCAATACTGGTGGAGAGGAGATCAGCACCACGGACACATCTAACACACACACATCACTTCTTTGTCGTTGCAGTCTGAAAGATACCTGGCTGTACGGCAGGTGTGATTAGGACTTGAAGTGCTGGACAGGGACCGGAGGACGAGTAGCCATCCAACTGATTTTGTGATTAGGTCGTCGGCGGGCGGGAAGGGAGCCTCAGCTGGGTAGGAGGCCAAATTTGCATGTGCTCCGCCCCGTCTGTTGACGTCGCGTCAACAGACACACACCCACTAGGCAGACGACCAACAGGCAAGCAGCAGCAGCCAGCTGTCTCCTCGCTCTTTGCTGCTGCATGCCTGCCTGTGTCCCTGACGAACTGCTGCTGACTAAATCAATCAGCTAGCTGCTGCAGAGGAGAAGGAGGAATCTTGCACAATCAGGTGCAATGACGGCTTTCCTGTTTTGAGCCCATTCAGCAGCAGTAGTAGACAGTCAGATGGACAGGCATTCATGTGGCAGGACCCTTTGTGTGACATCACAATCTGCCCTCTATGACATCACAAGCTGCTCACTCGGAATCCGGCGGAACCTGACAGCCAGACAGTCACTTGGAACAGACAGGCAGACAGGACAGTCATGTGTAGGTGAGCTGGGTGGGCCAATGTTTTCTTTTATTGGCAGTTACCACCCAAATGATGGTCCGAAGAAGGTAAGTGATACTTTTTCTAAATCCCCCCTCTCAATGATCATCAATTGTTTGGCTCGGAAAAAAAATGGAAGAGGAAAAAAAATTCCCAAAACAAAAGAAATGAGGAAAAAAAATTCCCAAAACAAAAGAGAGAAAAGAGCGCGCAAAAAGAAAAGAAAAAAATATAAGAAATAAAGAAAGAAAGAAAGAAAGAGAGAGGAAAAAAAAAAAAACCAAGCCATTTCAAATGGAGAGGGAGGGGGGTCCAAAAATGCCATTGCTGTGATCCAGTTGATGTTTCCGTGGTAAGATCGTAGGTAAGTCACATAGTGTTTGCATATTTATTGGGAGGTCGCAGCGATTGATAAGTCCTTTAATTTAGGCAGGCTTCCGGTCTTTTGCCTAGGCCGCACATGCTGATATCAAGTGTAGTGTCACGTAAAAATATTTAACTGCCTCGATTCCAGAAAGTACAATTCAAGGAGTCAAGAAATAGTCACAAAATGATACACTGGAGGCAGGATTTCAAAGTATTTATGCACAAGGGTTAAACCTTGAAGCAGCAAATGCATGCATTTCTAAATACAAAGGTGCACAAACAATTGATACTCCAAATCAAGTGCCAGGAATGGAAATAGTCTATTTTTGGATAACAGATTAGGAAGGTGCACCGGTCCTGGAAGTACTGCAATACCAGGTCAATGCGTGGAGTGGACAGAGCAAGCTCTTCTTCCATCTCCCTGTTCTAAAAATCCATTTAATATATGGCCCCCAGATAGGGGGCGTATCAGATATTAAACTGATAAGAACAGATACTACACTTGATCTTAGCCAAAAGGCCGAGAAGCGATAACCCGAATGGGCTCCCAGCAAACCGCGCGAACCTGAATTCGGCCAGCAATACTGGTGGAGAGGAGATCAGCACCACGGACACATCTAACACACACACATCACTTCTTTGTCGTTGCAGTCTGAAAGATACCTGGCTGTACGGCAGGTGTGATTAGGACTTGAAGTGCTGGACAGGGACCGGAGGACGAGTAGCCATCCAACTGATTTTGTGATTAGGTCGTCGGCGGGCGGGAAGGGAGCCTCAGCTGGGTAGGAGGCCAAATTTGCATGTGCTCCGCCCCGTCTGTTGACGTCGCGTCAACAGACACACACCCACTAGGCAGACGACCAACAGGCAAGCAGCAGCAGCCAGCTGTCTCCTCGCTCTTTGCTGCTGCATGCCTGCCTGTGTCCCTGACGAACTGCTGCTGACTAAATCAATCAGCTAGCTGCTGCAGAGGAGAAGGAGGAATCTTGCACAATCAGGTGCAATGACGGCTTTCCTGTTTTGAGCCCATTCAGCAGCAGTAGTAGACAGTCAGATGGACAGGCATTCATGTGGCAGGACCCTTTGTGTGACATCACAATCTGCCCTCTATGACATCACAAGCTGCTCACTCGGAATCCGGCGGAACCTGACAGCCAGACAGTCACTTGGAACAGACAGGCAGACAGGACAGTCATGTGTAGGTGAGCTGGGTGGGCCAATGTTTTCTTTTATTGGCAGTTACCACCCAAATGATGGTCCGAAGAAGGTAAGTGATACTTTTTCTAAATCCCCCCTCTCAATGATCATCAATTGTTTGGCTCGGAAAAAAAATGGAAGAGGAAAAAAAATTCCCAAAACAAAAGAAATGAGGAAAAAAAATTCCCAAAACAAAAGAGAGAAAAGAGCGCGCAAAAAGAAAAGAAAAAAATATAAGAAATAAAGAAAGAAAGAAAGAAAGAGAGAGGAAAAAAAAAAAAACCAAGCCATTTCAAATGGAGAGGGAGGGGGGTCCAAAAATGCCATTGCTGTGATCCAGTTGATGTTTCCGTGGTAAGATCGTAGGTAAGTCACATAGTGTTTGCATATTTATTGGGAGGTCGCAGCGATTGATAAGTCCTTTAATTTAGGCAGGCTTCCGGTCTTTTGCCTAGGCCGCACATGCTGATATCAAGTGTAGTGTCACGTAAAAATATTTAACTGCCTCGATTCCAGAAAGTACAATTCAAGGAGTCAAGAAATAGTCACAAAATGATACACTGGAGGCAGGATTTCAAAGTATTTATGCACAAGGGTTAAACCTTGAAGCAGCAAATGCATGCATTTCTAAATACAAAGGTGCACAAACAATTGATACTCCAAATCAAGTGCCAGGAATGGAAATAGTCTATTTTTGGATAACAGATTAGGAAGGTGCACCGGTCCTGGAAGTACTGCAATACCAGGTCAATGCGTGGAGTGGACAGAGCAAGCTCTTCTTCCATCTCCCTGTTCTAAAAATCCATTTAATATATGGCCCCCAGATAGGGGGCGTATCAGATATTAAACTGATAAGAACAGATACTACACTTGATCTTAGCCAAAAGGCCGAGAAGCGATAACCCGAATGGGCTCCCAGCAAACCGCGCGAACCTGAATTCGGCCAGCAATACTGGTGGAGAGGAGATCAGCACCACGGACACATCTAACACACACACATCACTTCTTTGTCGTTGCAGTCTGAAAGATACCTGGCTGTACGGCAGGTGTGATTAGGACTTGAAGTGCTGGACAGGGACCGGAGGACGAGTAGCCATCCAACTGATTTTGTGATTAGGTCGTCGGCGGGCGGGAAGGGAGCCTCAGCTGGGTAGGAGGCCAAATTTGCATGTGCTCCGCCCCGTCTGTTGACGTCGCGTCAACAGACACACACCCACTAGGCAGACGACCAACAGGCAAGCAGCAGCAGCCAGCTGTCTCCTCGCTCTTTGCTGCTGCATGCCTGCCTGTGTCCCTGACGAACTGCTGCTGACTAAATCAATCAGCTAGCTGCTGCAGAGGAGAAGGAGGAATCTTGCACAATCAGGTGCAATGACGGCTTTCCTGTTTTGAGCCCATTCAGCAGCAGTAGTAGACAGTCAGATGGACAGGCATTCATGTGGCAGGACCCTTTGTGTGACATCACAATCTGCCCTCTATGACATCACAAGCTGCTCACTCGGAATCCGGCGGAACCTGACAGCCAGACAGTCACTTGGAACAGACAGGCAGACAGGACAGTCATGTGTAGGTGAGCTGGGTGGGCCAATGTTTTCTTTTATTGGCAGTTACCACCCAAATGATGGTCCGAAGAAGGTAAGTGATACTTTTTCTAAATCCCCCCTCTCAATGATCATCAATTGTTTGGCTCGGAAAAAAAATGGAAGAGGAAAAAAAATTCCCAAAACAAAAGAAATGAGGAAAAAAAATTCCCAAAACAAAAGAGAGAAAAGAGCGCGCAAAAAGAAAAGAAAAAAATATAAGAAATAAAGAAAGAAAGAAAGAAAGAGAGAGGAAAAAAAAAAAAACCAAGCCATTTCAAATGGAGAGGGAGGGGGGTCCAAAAATGCCATTGCTGTGATCCAGTTGATGTTTCCGTGGTAAGATCGTAGGTAAGTCACATAGTGTTTGCATATTTATTGGGAGGTCGCAGCGATTGATAAGTCCTTTAATTTAGGCAGGCTTCCGGTCTTTTGCCTAGGCCGCACATGCTGATATCAAGTGTAGTGTCACGTAAAAATATTTAACTGCCTCGATTCCAGAAAGTACAATTCAAGGAGTCAAGAAATAGTCACAAAATGATACACTGGAGGCAGGATTTCAAAGTATTTATGCACAAGGGTTAAACCTTGAAGCAGCAAATGCATGCATTTCTAAATACAAAGGTGCACAAACAATTGATACTCCAAATCAAGTGCCAGGAATGGAAATAGTCTATTTTTGGATAACAGATTAGGAAGGTGCACCGGTCCTGGAAGTACTGCAATACCAGGTCAATGCGTGGAGTGGACAGAGCAAGCTCTTCTTCCATCTCCCTGTTCTAAAAATCCATTTAATATATGGCCCCCAGATAGGGGGCGTATCAGATATTAAACTGATAAGAACAGATACTACACTTGATCTTAGCCAAAAGGCCGAGAAGCGATAACCCGAATGGGCTCCCAGCAAACCGCGCGAACCTGAATTCGGCCAGCAATACTGGTGGAGAGGAGATCAGCACCACGGACACATCTAACACACACACATCACTTCTTTGTCGTTGCAGTCTGAAAGATACCTGGCTGTACGGCAGGTGTGATTAGGACTTGAAGTGCTGGACAGGGACCGGAGGACGAGTAGCCATCCAACTGATTTTGTGATTAGGTCGTCGGCGGGCGGGAAGGGAGCCTCAGCTGGGTAGGAGGCCAAATTTGCATGTGCTCCGCCCCGTCTGTTGACGTCGCGTCAACAGACACACACCCACTAGGCAGACGACCAACAGGCAAGCAGCAGCAGCCAGCTGTCTCCTCGCTCTTTGCTGCTGCATGCCTGCCTGTGTCCCTGACGAACTGCTGCTGACTAAATCAATCAGCTAGCTGCTGCAGAGGAGAAGGAGGAATCTTGCACAATCAGGTGCAATGACGGCTTTCCTGTTTTGAGCCCATTCAGCAGCAGTAGTAGACAGTCAGATGGACAGGCATTCATGTGGCAGGACCCTTTGTGTGACATCACAATCTGCCCTCTATGACATCACAAGCTGCTCACTCGGAATCCGGCGGAACCTGACAGCCAGACAGTCACTTGGAACAGACAGGCAGACAGGACAGTCATGTGTAGGTGAGCTGGGTGGGCCAATGTTTTCTTTTATTGGCAGTTACCACCCAAATGATGGTCCGAAGAAGGTAAGTGATACTTTTTCTAAATCCCCCCTCTCAATGATCATCAATTGTTTGGCTCGGAAAAAAAATGGAAGAGGAAAAAAAATTCCCAAAACAAAAGAAATGAGGAAAAAAAATTCCCAAAACAAAAGAGAGAAAAGAGCGCGCAAAAAGAAAAGAAAAAAATATAAGAAATAAAGAAAGAAAGAAAGAAAGAGAGAGGAAAAAAAAAAAAACCAAGCCATTTCAAATGGAGAGGGAGGGGGGTCCAAAAATGCCATTGCTGTGATCCAGTTGATGTTTCCGTGGTAAGATCGTAGGTAAGTCACATAGTGTTTGCATATTTATTGGGAGGTCGCAGCGATTGATAAGTCCTTTAATTTAGGCAGGCTTCCGGTCTTTTGCCTAGGCCGCACATGCTGATATCAAGTGTAGTGTCACGTAAAAATATTTAACTGCCTCGATTCCAGAAAGTACAATTCAAGGAGTCAAGAAATAGTCACAAAATGATACACTGGAGGCAGGATTTCAAAGTATTTATGCACAAGGGTTAAACCTTGAAGCAGCAAATGCATGCATTTCTAAATACAAAGGTGCACAAACAATTGATACTCCAAATCAAGTGCCAGGAATGGAAATAGTCTATTTTTGGATAACAGATTAGGAAGGTGCACCGGTCCTGGAAGTACTGCAATACCAGGTCAATGCGTGGAGTGGACAGAGCAAGCTCTTCTTCCATCTCCCTGTTCTAAAAATCCATTTAATATATGGCCCCCAGATAGGGGGCGTATCAGATATTAAACTGATAAGAACAGATTTTTTGATTGAAAAGGCAAATCTTTATTGTACATAAAGAAAGCAAAAAACAGACGGTAACATTCAGACATATATACTGTGTCGCAGCACAGCCAAAACACAGCACACATGCAAAACTGTATAGTACATTTCATGAAATACAGTATAAGAAATCAAATACCATAAGACATGCTATGCACTATGCATTCTAACCTTAAACAATCATTGACTATGGATAAGACTATGGGTGGAGGGGAGGGGGGTGAGGGAGGGGGAGTCACGTTGCCCGAAGCTTTATTGACCAGACAGACACATATAAGGGGAGGGCAATAAATAGACAGGACATCAATAAAACAACAGACATCGTGAAATGGGGGAGTGGGGCCACGTCACAGTTCTTATCACTCAGTTCAATGGGGAAAGGGCCAGAAGAAGGGGGGGGTTAGTCCTCTTCTTCCTCAGGGCTATCCCGGATGGAGTAGTCTCTGAGCAGGCTGTGGATCAGCCTGCGGCAGTCCTGCACGGACATCCTCTCCCTCCTCATAATGAGGCGATTCCTGGCAAACCACACAGCGTCCTTAAAACAGTTTATAAGGCGCCAGGCTTCCTGAGTCGCCCCAACAGTGTGTGTGCCGGGGAACAGTCCGTAAAGCACCGAATGGTACGATAGGTGGCTCCTGGGCACACAGTCCTTAAACTCAGTCTCTAGGGCATCCAGCAGCAACTGTGCATAGGTGCAGTCCCAGAAGAGGTGCATAGATGTTTCCTCGCGAACGAGGCACCAGGGACAATGTCTGTACCTACACAAGTTTCGGGAGTGCATGAATGACCGGAGAGGCAAACCCCCCTGGATGGCCATCCATGACAAGTCTTTATGTCTATTAGTCAGTCTCTTGGATGCCACGCACTCCCAGACAAACTTAACAGTTGCCGCCGGGAGCCCTGGGATCGGTTCCATAGTGTCTTTGGCTCTGATGAGCTTGTGGACAGTTTTTGGCTTCCACAAGTCGGGTTTCAATCCCTCCAGTTGGTGTTCCCTCACAAACTTGGACACGTCCAGGTAAAACCACGGAGTGGTCCAGTTGTAAGGGATGGAGCTGTCCCACTTGTCCCATTTAAGGGTCCTCCACAGTGGTAGGAGGAAGAAGCGGGACATGGAGTTCCCCGCAGAGCCGGCACAATTGTCAATCAAAGTTCTGCGGATGCAAGTACATACAAAGAAGGCTCTCAGCATAGTTGGAATGTCTGGAATGCCTTTGCCACCTTTGAGGGGATCCTTGTACATAATGCTCCGCTTCACTCTGTCCATTTTGGAGCCCCAGATGAAGTGGAAAGTGGCCCGGGTAATGGCCTTGCAGACCGCAGTTGGCGGCGGCCAGGCCTGGGCTGTGTACTGCAGGACGGGAAGAATCTCGTTCCGCAGCACAAGGGCTTTCCCCTCGATGGAAAGGTCTCTGAGGCTCCACAGTCCAATTTTCTGTCTCACTGTCGCAAGTTTCTCATCCCAGCACTTCCGGGCGGCTCCATCATCACCGAACCAGACTCCCAGAATTTTGATGAGGTCCGGTTTGACGGTAAATGGGAAAGGAGCCGAGGACGACAGGTGCCAGTTTCCGAAGAGCATGGCCTCTGACTTCCCGCAGTTGACTTTTGCCCCCGAAGCACGGCCGAAGTCCTCACAGGTCTGGACGAGTGCTGCTACCGAGCGTTGATCCGCGCAGAAGACAGTGACGTCGTCCATGTACAGCGAGCACTTGGCCACTGGGTGGTCTGGACCTGGTGCGGTGATCCCTCTGATCTCTGGATTCTGTCTGATGGATAGGGCCAGGAGCTCTATAACACAAACAAAAAGAAGAGGTGAAAGAGGGCAGCCTTGTCTGACCCCAGAGAGAACCGGAAAGGGGTCAGTCTTCCAGCCGTTCACCAACACCGTGCTGTGGATATCAAGGTACATAAGGTTAACATACGAACAAAACAATTCACCAAGACCAAATTTTCGCAGTACCTTACCCATCAGCTCATGAGAGACACGGTCAAAGGCCTTTTCCTGATCAAGACTGATCAGGGCCGTGCGCACATTACGATCTTTCACGTAATGGACCGTGTCCCTGAGGAGGGCAAGGCTGTCTGCGATCCTGCGGCCTGGAATACCACAGGTCTGATCCGGATGAACAATCTGTCCGATGACAGCCTTCAGCCTGTTGGCCAGTACCTTGGCGAGGATCTTGTAGTCCACGTTCAGAAGAGAGATGGGCCTCCAATTTTTCAGCTCACATCTCTCCCCCTTCCGCTTATACAAGATCGTGATCATCCCTTCCCTCAGCGAAGGAGGCATTTTTCCCTCCACCACCATCTCCTCATACAGCTCGAGCAGGTCCGGGCCGATTAGATCCCACAGCGCTACATAGAGCTCAGCTGGGAGACCATCGTTACCTGGAGTCCTGCCTTGCCTAAAGGATTTGGTGGCAGAGAATACCTCCTCCAGCGTCAGGGGAGCGTCCAGCGCCGATCTGCCTGCAGGATCAATAGGGTTAGTGATACCTGACAGGAACTTGTCGGCCATGTCGTTGTCAGTCGTCTTAGGGGAGTAGAGGTCGCTGTAGTAGTCGCGGACGACCTTCATCACGCCCTCCTTCCCCTGTCTGGGAATGCCATTCTCATCTCGCAGCTCGGTCAGGGGCGTGTGGCCAGAGTGGAGTTTCCTGAAAAAGAAAGAAGAGCACTTCTCACCCTTCTCCAGATTCTCCACCTTGGAACGGAAGACGATACGTCTGGACTCCTCCTCAAAGTGCCTTTTCAGGCTCTTTTTGGTCTCATCCAGGTCGTCCTTCACGTCCCAGCCGCACCGCTGGAGGTCCACCAGGGACTGGAGCTCACGCTGCAGATTTCTGAGGTTCCTCTTACGGTCGCATGCCTGGATACGCCCTTTGACCTGAAAGAAACTGCGGATGTTAGATTTGGCATATTCCCACCAGTCAGACATACAGTCAAAATAACATTTGTCATTTTTCCATGTGATGTAGGCATCCTTAAGTTCAGCCAATACCTCCTCCTTTTCCAGCAGTGCGCAGTTCAACTTCCAGGAGCCTGGGCCAGGTGGAAAACCATGGCCCAGGATACCTTGGAAGAGAATGGCCCTGTGGTCAGAGAAGAAGCAGGGAACCATAGAATGCCTAACCTGCTGCACTGCCCGGGAGGTGAACACGAAGTCAATGCGGGAACGCACAGAGCCATCGGGGCGGCTCCACGTGAAATTCACGGAGCCTCCCCCCATGGAGCCCACAGCGTCCCGCAGTGACGCTTCGGCCACCATTTCCCGGAGCAGATTGGACGTGATGTCCAACTTCGCAGAGTTGCAGGTGCTTCGTCCATCCCCTTCGATCGGGCAGTTGAAGTCTCCAGCCATCACTACAGCCCTGGTGGTGGCGAGCTGGGTCCGCAGGGTCTGGAATAATTCCAAACGCTCATTCTTGATAGGTGAAGCGTACACGCAGATAAGCCTGATAGGCTCACCTGCCCAGGAGCCGTCTACGACAAGTAACCTGCCGCAGACAAGCTCCTGAACAGAATCCAGCGTGAAGAGGCTCCCCCTGATCAGAATAGCTACCCCTGCAGACTTACACTCACCTCCACCGGACCAGTAGGACGGGCCATGGGACCACTGCCGGGCCAGGTGCTTGTATGACCTGGAGAAAGGGAGAGAGCATTCCTGCAACATGTAAACATCACATTTCTGATAGTCAAGGAAAGTAAAAACAGACTGTCTCCTAGCCTTATCCTTAATGCTCCTCACATTAATGGTAAGAATATTAAAAGCTACCATCTGTTAAGAGAAAGGGCAGGTTAGGTTACGATACGTTTACGTTACCACTCCCATCAGGGGGCGCAGCGTCCGGCTCTGCAGCTGGATCTCCTTCATGGGTTGGTTCCGTAATGCCAAGCAGCTGGTCGATGTCGCTGTCGCAGACGAGTTCAGTCGCCCCAAACTCGTCGTAACATTCCACCAAGGCCGCCATCTCCTCCTCGAGGGAGGGGGCGGGCTGGGGTGGTTCCACCAACTCAACTGCTGCCTTTTTGGAAGTTTCCGGGTCGGCAGCGGGGCTCTCCAACACCTTCCTCTTCCGTCTCAGCGTAGTCGGACCTGCAGGGGCAAGGGGTGGAAACTCCTCCTCGGAGAGGGGAGGGGCAGAGGGGGTGGAGGGAAGAGGGGTGGGTTGGGCAAGAGGTCGGGAGGGTGAGGGAGGGGGGTGAGCAGCAGTGGAGGGGGGTGCTGTCACAGAGGGAGGTAGGGGAGGAGGGGTGGGGATGACAGGGGCAGGGGAGGGTTTCTTACCACCTTGTCTCTGCGGCTTCGGCTTCGGCTGCTTCTGTACCGGCTGGGGAGGCACCATGGGGGTAACTCCCTTCACTGCTGCGGCGTAGGATCTCGCTCTGTCAGGGCATGCCTTGTAGAGGTGGTCTCCTTTGCCGCACAGGTTGCAGACGAGCTTCGTGGGGCAGTCCTTTGTCTCGTGGCCGGCCACGTGACAGAACTTGCATGCCGAGACCTTGCACTCTCTTCCCACGTGGTCTTTCCCACTGCACTTTCGACAGGTGCGTGGTTGATCCGCGTAGTAGATGAGTCCAGCGGTTCCCCCCAGGGAGAAGCACTGTTTGAGGTGCTTGACTCCGTCTGGGCACGAAGTGTCCTTGTGGAGCCTGACCACCACCGACCACTTTACGTCCCAGAGCCCGTTGCTCAGCAGGACCCTTGTGGGGTCCCTGATGACCGTGCAGGATCTGTTCAGGAATGTGACGATGTCTTTGGCAGGCACATGTGGACTTCGCATTGAAACCGTCACCCGCCTCTCCTCCCTTTGAATAGGGCAGTTGCCCACAAAGCGAGAGAGAGGGGAATCAGGCTTCGCCGCTTTCACCGCCTCCCAATACCTCTTGCAGATGGCAATGGTGGCGAAGGTGACATAAAAGATCCCCTTGATGAAGGTCTGGGTGCTGAGGACTTCGGGGGCCGAGAATCCTTGGTCCAGGACCATCATCTTGCCGAATTGCACCAGCGAAAGGTCCGGCACCTGTCCGTCCACCTCCTTCAGCTTCATCACCACGGTTTGCCTCATCCAGGGTTCCAGGGCTGGGGTAGCCTTGGAGCCATCCCTGGCGGGCACCGCTGGTGGTGTCCCTGAAGGGGGGCAGGAGCTGGGGCCGGCCACATTTGCTGGGGTTTCGGCCGGGGACTTGCCCTTCTTCCCGGCGAGGGGGGCTGGAGCGGAGGCTGTGGCCATCCTTCCGGCTTCTCGGGGCAAAAGGGTCTTTTCCGGGACCCCGGCAGGAGGGGAAGGAGGAAATCTCTTCAGAGGGCAGAGCAACACAAGTCTAACCCTCCAAGGTGGCTAGAGAGCGATGCACGGCTTCAGAGGGCAGAGCAAAGCAAGTCTAACCCTCCACGGAGGCTGGGGAGCGTTGCAGAGCTTCGGAGGGCAGAGCAGAAAGTCTGACCCTCGGCGGCGGCTCCGGAGCGGTGGAGGCTTCAGAGGGCAGAGCAGAAAAGTCTGACCCTCCTAGGCAGCTCGGGAGTGCTGCAAGGCTTCGAGAGGGCAGAGCAAACAAGTCTGCCTCTCCCAGGTGGCTAGGGTGCGTTGATCTCCCTCCTCAGGCGAGATCCTCTTCTCCTCGCAGTCGGGGGCGGAGCTTCTTCCTCGGCGTCGAGAGGCGGAGGGGTCGGCAGTCGCTTCGGAGGGCAGCAGAGCAAGTCTGAGCCTCAGTCTTCTCCGGCTTCTCCCTCTTCTGGCGATGTTTTCTCCTCCTCGCAGTCTCGACGTCTTCGCTCAATTCGCTCTTCTCGGCCTGGCAGCGGTAGCCCTGAGAAGGACCGTTGTCGGTCCAAGAAACAAGGAGCAGAGCTGCCTCTCAGAATAAACTGATAAGAACAGATACTACACTTGATCTTAGCCAAAAGGCCGAGAAGCGATAACCCGAATGGGCTCCCAGCAAACCGCGCGAACCTGAATTCGGCCAGCAATACTGGTGGAGAGGAGATCAGCACCACGGACACATCTAACACACACACATCACTTCTTTGTCGTTGCAGTCTGAAAGATACCTGGCTGTACGGCAGGTGTGATTAGGACTTGAAGTGCTGGACAGGGACCGGAGGACGAGTAGCCATCCAACTGATTTTGTGATTAGGTCGTCGGCGGGCGGGAAGGGAGCCTCAGCTGGGTAGGAGGCCAAATTTGCATGTGCTCCGCCCCGTCTGTTGACGTCGCGTCAACAGACACACACCCACTAGGCAGACGACCAACAGGCAAGCAGCAGCAGCCAGCTGTCTCCTCGCTCTTTGCTGCTGCATGCCTGCCTGTGTCCCTGACGAACTGCTGCTGACTAAATCAATCAGCTAGCTGCTGCAGAGGAGAAGGAGGAATCTTGCACAATCAGGTGCAATGACGGCTTTCCTGTTTTGAGCCCATTCAGCAGCAGTAGTAGACAGTCAGATGGACAGGCATTCATGTGGCAGGACCCTTTGTGTGACATCACAATCTGCCCTCTATGACATCACAAGCTGCTCACTCGGAATCCGGCGGAACCTGACAGCCAGACAGTCACTTGGAACAGACAGGCAGACAGGACAGTCATGTGTAGGTGAGCTGGGTGGGCCAATGTTTTCTTTTATTGGCAGTTACCACCCAAATGATGGTCCGAAGAAGGTAAGTGATACTTTTTCTAAATCCCCCCTCTCAATGATCATCAATTGTTTGGCTCGGAAAAAAAATGGAAGAGGAAAAAAAATTCCCAAAACAAAAGAAATGAGGAAAAAAAATTCCCAAAACAAAAGAGAGAAAAGAGCGCGCAAAAAGAAAAGAAAAAAATATAAGAAATAAAGAAAGAAAGAAAGAAAGAGAGAGGAAAAAAAAAAAAACCAAGCCATTTCAAATGGAGAGGGAGGGGGGTCCAAAAATGCCATTGCTGTGATCCAGTTGATGTTTCCGTGGTAAGATCGTAGGTAAGTCACATAGTGTTTGCATATTTATTGGGAGGTCGCAGCGATTGATAAGTCCTTTAATTTAGGCAGGCTTCCGGTCTTTTGCCTAGGCCGCACATGCTGATATCAAGTGTAGTGTCACGTAAAAATATTTAACTGCCTCGATTCCAGAAAGTACAATTCAAGGAGTCAAGAAATAGTCACAAAATGATACACTGGAGGCAGGATTTCAAAGTATTTATGCACAAGGGTTAAACCTTGAAGCAGCAAATGCATGCATTTCTAAATACAAAGGTGCACAAACAATTGATACTCCAAATCAAGTGCCAGGAATGGAAATAGTCTATTTTTGGATAACAGATTAGGAAGGTGCACCGGTCCTGGAAGTACTGCAATACCAGGTCAATGCGTGGAGTGGACAGAGCAAGCTCTTCTTCCATCTCCCTGTTCTAAAAATCCATTTAATATATGGCCCCCAGATAGGGGGCGTATCAGATATTAAACTGATAAGAACAGATACTACACTTGATCTTAGCCAAAAGGCCGAGAAGCGATAACCCGAATGGGCTCCCAGCAAACCGCGCGAACCTGAATTCGGCCAGCAATACTGGTGGAGAGGAGATCAGCACCACGGACACATCTAACACACACACATCACTTCTTTGTCGTTGCAGTCTGAAAGATACCTGGCTGTACGGCAGGTGTGATTAGGACTTGAAGTGCTGGACAGGGACCGGAGGACGAGTAGCCATCCAACTGATTTTGTGATTAGGTCGTCGGCGGGCGGGAAGGGAGCCTCAGCTGGGTAGGAGGCCAAATTTGCATGTGCTCCGCCCCGTCTGTTGACGTCGCGTCAACAGACACACACCCACTAGGCAGACGACCAACAGGCAAGCAGCAGCAGCCAGCTGTCTCCTCGCTCTTTGCTGCTGCATGCCTGCCTGTGTCCCTGACGAACTGCTGCTGACTAAATCAATCAGCTAGCTGCTGCAGAGGAGAAGGAGGAATCTTGCACAATCAGGTGCAATGACGGCTTTCCTGTTTTGAGCCCATTCAGCAGCAGTAGTAGACAGTCAGATGGACAGGCATTCATGTGGCAGGACCCTTTGTGTGACATCACAATCTGCCCTCTATGACATCACAAGCTGCTCACTCGGAATCCGGCGGAACCTGACAGCCAGACAGTCACTTGGAACAGACAGGCAGACAGGACAGTCATGTGTAGGTGAGCTGGGTGGGCCAATGTTTTCTTTTATTGGCAGTTACCACCCAAATGATGGTCCGAAGAAGGTAAGTGATACTTTTTCTAAATCCCCCCTCTCAATGATCATCAATTGTTTGGCTCGGAAAAAAAATGGAAGAGGAAAAAAAATTCCCAAAACAAAAGAAATGAGGAAAAAAAATTCCCAAAACAAAAGAGAGAAAAGAGCGCGCAAAAAGAAAAGAAAAAAATATAAGAAATAAAGAAAGAAAGAAAGAAAGAGAGAGGAAAAAAAAAAAAACCAAGCCATTTCAAATGGAGAGGGAGGGGGGTCCAAAAATGCCATTGCTGTGATCCAGTTGATGTTTCCGTGGTAAGATCGTAGGTAAGTCACATAGTGTTTGCATATTTATTGGGAGGTCGCAGCGATTGATAAGTCCTTTAATTTAGGCAGGCTTCCGGTCTTTTGCCTAGGCCGCACATGCTGATATCAAGTGTAGTGTCACGTAAAAATATTTAACTGCCTCGATTCCAGAAAGTACAATTCAAGGAGTCAAGAAATAGTCACAAAATGATACACTGGAGGCAGGATTTCAAAGTATTTATGCACAAGGGTTAAACCTTGAAGCAGCAAATGCATGCATTTCTAAATACAAAGGTGCACAAACAATTGATACTCCAAATCAAGTGCCAGGAATGGAAATAGTCTATTTTTGGATAACAGATTAGGAAGGTGCACCGGTCCTGGAAGTACTGCAATACCAGGTCAATGCGTGGAGTGGACAGAGCAAGCTCTTCTTCCATCTCCCTGTTCTAAAAATCCATTTAATATATGGCCCCCAGATAGGGGGCGTATCAGATATTAAACTGATAAGAACAGATACTACACTTGATCTTAGCCAAAAGGCCGAGAAGCGATAACCCGAATGGGCTCCCAGCAAACCGCGCGAACCTGAATTCGGCCAGCAATACTGGTGGAGAGGAGATCAGCACCACGGACACATCTAACACACACACATCACTTCTTTGTCGTTGCAGTCTGAAAGATACCTGGCTGTACGGCAGGTGTGATTAGGACTTGAAGTGCTGGACAGGGACCGGAGGACGAGTAGCCATCCAACTGATTTTGTGATTAGGTCGTCGGCGGGCGGGAAGGGAGCCTCAGCTGGGTAGGAGGCCAAATTTGCATGTGCTCCGCCCCGTCTGTTGACGTCGCGTCAACAGACACACACCCACTAGGCAGACGACCAACAGGCAAGCAGCAGCAGCCAGCTGTCTCCTCGCTCTTTGCTGCTGCATGCCTGCCTGTGTCCCTGACGAACTGCTGCTGACTAAATCAATCAGCTAGCTGCTGCAGAGGAGAAGGAGGAATCTTGCACAATCAGGTGCAATGACGGCTTTCCTGTTTTGAGCCCATTCAGCAGCAGTAGTAGACAGTCAGATGGACAGGCATTCATGTGGCAGGACCCTTTGTGTGACATCACAATCTGCCCTCTATGACATCACAAGCTGCTCACTCGGAATCCGGCGGAACCTGACAGCCAGACAGTCACTTGGAACAGACAGGCAGACAGGACAGTCATGTGTAGGTGAGCTGGGTGGGCCAATGTTTTCTTTTATTGGCAGTTACCACCCAAATGATGGTCCGAAGAAGGTAAGTGATACTTTTTCTAAATCCCCCCTCTCAATGATCATCAATTGTTTGGCTCGGAAAAAAAATGGAAGAGGAAAAAAAATTCCCAAAACAAAAGAAATGAGGAAAAAAAATTCCCAAAACAAAAGAGAGAAAAGAGCGCGCAAAAAGAAAAGAAAAAAATATAAGAAATAAAGAAAGAAAGAAAGAAAGAGAGAGGAAAAAAAAAAAAACCAAGCCATTTCAAATGGAGAGGGAGGGGGGTCCAAAAATGCCATTGCTGTGATCCAGTTGATGTTTCCGTGGTAAGATCGTAGGTAAGTCACATAGTGTTTGCATATTTATTGGGAGGTCGCAGCGATTGATAAGTCCTTTAATTTAGGCAGGCTTCCGGTCTTTTGCCTAGGCCGCACATGCTGATATCAAGTGTAGTGTCACGTAAAAATATTTAACTGCCTCGATTCCAGAAAGTACAATTCAAGGAGTCAAGAAATAGTCACAAAATGATACACTGGAGGCAGGATTTCAAAGTATTTATGCACAAGGGTTAAACCTTGAAGCAGCAAATGCATGCATTTCTAAATACAAAGGTGCACAAACAATTGATACTCCAAATCAAGTGCCAGGAATGGAAATAGTCTATTTTTGGATAACAGATTAGGAAGGTGCACCGGTCCTGGAAGTACTGCAATACCAGGTCAATGCGTGGAGTGGACAGAGCAAGCTCTTCTTCCATCTCCCTGTTCTAAAAATCCATTTAATATATGGCCCCCAGATAGGGGGCGTATCAGATATTAAACTGATAAGAACAGATACTACACTTGATCTTAGCCAAAAGGCCGAGAAGCGATAACCCGAATGGGCTCCCAGCAAACCGCGCGAACCTGAATTCGGCCAGCAATACTGGTGGAGAGGAGATCAGCACCACGGACACATCTAACACACACACATCACTTCTTTGTCGTTGCAGTCTGAAAGATACCTGGCTGTACGGCAGGTGTGATTAGGACTTGAAGTGCTGGACAGGGACCGGAGGACGAGTAGCCATCCAACTGATTTTGTGATTAGGTCGTCGGCGGGCGGGAAGGGAGCCTCAGCTGGGTAGGAGGCCAAATTTGCATGTGCTCCGCCCCGTCTGTTGACGTCGCGTCAACAGACACACACCCACTAGGCAGACGACCAACAGGCAAGCAGCAGCAGCCAGCTGTCTCCTCGCTCTTTGCTGCTGCATGCCTGCCTGTGTCCCTGACGAACTGCTGCTGACTAAATCAATCAGCTAGCTGCTGCAGAGGAGAAGGAGGAATCTTGCACAATCAGGTGCAATGACGGCTTTCCTGTTTTGAGCCCATTCAGCAGCAGTAGTAGACAGTCAGATGGACAGGCATTCATGTGGCAGGACCCTTTGTGTGACATCACAATCTGCCCTCTATGACATCACAAGCTGCTCACTCGGAATCCGGC
The DNA here is from genome assembly GCF_055691185.1 of Crinia signifera. Classification (NCBI taxonomy): domain Eukaryota; kingdom Metazoa; phylum Chordata; class Amphibia; order Anura; family Myobatrachidae; genus Crinia; species Crinia signifera. The sequence continues at coordinate 6,835 of NW_028142226.1, read as the reverse complement.
GGAACCTGACAGCCAGACAGTCACTTGGAACAGACAGGCAGACAGGACAGTCATGTGTAGGTGAGCTGGGTGGGCCAATGTTTTCTTTTATTGGCAGTTACCACCCAAATGATGGTCCGAAGAAGGTAAGTGATACTTTTTCTAAATCCCCCCTCTCAATGATCATCAATTGTTTGGCTCGGAAAAAAAATGGAAGAGGAAAAAAAATTCCCAAAACAAAAGAAATGAGGAAAAAAAATTCCCAAAACAAAAGAGAGAAAAGAGCGCGCAAAAAGAAAAGAAAAAAATATAAGAAATAAAGAAAGAAAGAAAGAAAGAGAGAGGAAAAAAAAAAAAACCAAGCCATTTCAAATGGAGAGGGAGGGGGGTCCAAAAATGCCATTGCTGTGATCCAGTTGATGTTTCCGTGGTAAGATCGTAGGTAAGTCACATAGTGTTTGCATATTTATTGGGAGGTCGCAGCGATTGATAAGTCCTTTAATTTAGGCAGGCTTCCGGTCTTTTGCCTAGGCCGCACATGCTGATATCAAGTGTAGTGTCACGTAAAAATATTTAACTGCCTCGATTCCAGAAAGTACAATTCAAGGAGTCAAGAAATAGTCACAAAATGATACACTGGAGGCAGGATTTCAAAGTATTTATGCACAAGGGTTAAACCTTGAAGCAGCAAATGCATGCATTTCTAAATACAAAGGTGCACAAACAATTGATACTCCAAATCAAGTGCCAGGAATGGAAATAGTCTATTTTTGGATAACAGATTAGGAAGGTGCACCGGTCCTGGAAGTACTGCAATACCAGGTCAATGCGTGGAGTGGACAGAGCAAGCTCTTCTTCCATCTCCCTGTTCTAAAAATCCATTTAATATATGGCCCCCAGATAGGGGGCGTATCAGATATTAAACTGATAAGAACAGATACTACACTTGATCTTAGCCAAAAGGCCGAGAAGCGATAACCCGAATGGGCTCCCAGCAAACCGCGCGAACCTGAATTCGGCCAGCAATACTGGTGGAGAGGAGATCAGCACCACGGACACATCTAACACACACACATCACTTCTTTGTCGTTGCAGTCTGAAAGATACCTGGCTGTACGGCAGGTGTGATTAGGACTTGAAGTGCTGGACAGGGACCGGAGGACGAGTAGCCATCCAACTGATTTTGTGATTAGGTCGTCGGCGGGCGGGAAGGGAGCCTCAGCTGGGTAGGAGGCCAAATTTGCATGTGCTCCGCCCCGTCTGTTGACGTCGCGTCAACAGACACACACCCACTAGGCAGACGACCAACAGGCAAGCAGCAGCAGCCAGCTGTCTCCTCGCTCTTTGCTGCTGCATGCCTGCCTGTGTCCCTGACGAACTGCTGCTGACTAAATCAATCAGCTAGCTGCTGCAGAGGAGAAGGAGGAATCTTGCACAATCAGGTGCAATGACGGCTTTCCTGTTTTGAGCCCATTCAGCAGCAGTAGTAGACAGTCAGATGGACAGGCATTCATGTGGCAGGACCCTTTGTGTGACATCACAATCTGCCCTCTATGACATCACAAGCTGCTCACTCGGAATCCGGCGGAACCTGACAGCCAGACAGTCACTTGGAACAGACAGGCAGACAGGACAGTCATGTGTAGGTGAGCTGGGTGGGCCAATGTTTTCTTTTATTGGCAGTTACCACCCAAATGATGGTCCGAAGAAGGTAAGTGATACTTTTTCTAAATCCCCCCTCTCAATGATCATCAATTGTTTGGCTCGGAAAAAAAATGGAAGAGGAAAAAAAATTCCCAAAACAAAAGAAATGAGGAAAAAAAATTCCCAAAACAAAAGAGAGAAAAGAGCGCGCAAAAAGAAAAGAAAAAAATATAAGAAATAAAGAAAGAAAGAAAGAAAGAGAGAGGAAAAAAAAAAAAACCAAGCCATTTCAAATGGAGAGGGAGGGGGGTCCAAAAATGCCATTGCTGTGATCCAGTTGATGTTTCCGTGGTAAGATCGTAGGTAAGTCACATAGTGTTTGCATATTTATTGGGAGGTCGCAGCGATTGATAAGTCCTTTAATTTAGGCAGGCTTCCGGTCTTTTGCCTAGGCCGCACATGCTGATATCAAGTGTAGTGTCACGTAAAAATATTTAACTGCCTCGATTCCAGAAAGTACAATTCAAGGAGTCAAGAAATAGTCACAAAATGATACACTGGAGGCAGGATTTCAAAGTATTTATGCACAAGGGTTAAACCTTGAAGCAGCAAATGCATGCATTTCTAAATACAAAGGTGCACAAACAATTGATACTCCAAATCAAGTGCCAGGAATGGAAATAGTCTATTTTTGGATAACAGATTAGGAAGGTGCACCGGTCCTGGAAGTACTGCAATACCAGGTCAATGCGTGGAGTGGACAGAGCAAGCTCTTCTTCCATCTCCCTGTTCTAAAAATCCATTTAATATATGGCCCCCAGATAGGGGGCGTATCAGATATTAAACTGATAAGAACAGATACTACACTTGATCTTAGCCAAAAGGCCGAGAAGCGATAACCCGAATGGGCTCCCAGCAAACCGCGCGAACCTGAATTCGGCCAGCAATACTGGTGGAGAGGAGATCAGCACCACGGACACATCTAACACACACACATCACTTCTTTGTCGTTGCAGTCTGAAAGATACCTGGCTGTACGGCAGGTGTGATTAGGACTTGAAGTGCTGGACAGGGACCGGAGGACGAGTAGCCATCCAACTGATTTTGTGATTAGGTCGTCGGCGGGCGGGAAGGGAGCCTCAGCTGGGTAGGAGGCCAAATTTGCATGTGCTCCGCCCCGTCTGTTGACGTCGCGTCAACAGACACACACCCACTAGGCAGACGACCAACAGGCAAGCAGCAGCAGCCAGCTGTCTCCTCGCTCTTTGCTGCTGCATGCCTGCCTGTGTCCCTGACGAACTGCTGCTGACTAAATCAATCAGCTAGCTGCTGCAGAGGAGAAGGAGGAATCTTGCACAATCAGGTGCAATGACGGCTTTCCTGTTTTGAGCCCATTCAGCAGCAGTAGTAGACAGTCAGATGGACAGGCATTCATGTGGCAGGACCCTTTGTGTGACATCACAATCTGCCCTCTATGACATCACAAGCTGCTCACTCGGAATCCGGCGGAACCTGACAGCCAGACAGTCACTTGGAACAGACAGGCAGACAGGACAGTCATGTGTAGGTGAGCTGGGTGGGCCAATGTTTTCTTTTATTGGCAGTTACCACCCAAATGATGGTCCGAAGAAGGTAAGTGATACTTTTTCTAAATCCCCCCTCTCAATGATCATCAATTGTTTGGCTCGGAAAAAAAATGGAAGAGGAAAAAAAATTCCCAAAACAAAAGAAATGAGGAAAAAAAATTCCCAAAACAAAAGAGAGAAAAGAGCGCGCAAAAAGAAAAGAAAAAAATATAAGAAATAAAGAAAGAAAGAAAGAAAGAGAGAGGAAAAAAAAAAAAACCAAGCCATTTCAAATGGAGAGGGAGGGGGGTCCAAAAATGCCATTGCTGTGATCCAGTTGATGTTTCCGTGGTAAGATCGTAGGTAAGTCACATAGTGTTTGCATATTTATTGGGAGGTCGCAGCGATTGATAAGTCCTTTAATTTAGGCAGGCTTCCGGTCTTTTGCCTAGGCCGCACATGCTGATATCAAGTGTAGTGTCACGTAAAAATATTTAACTGCCTCGATTCCAGAAAGTACAATTCAAGGAGTCAAGAAATAGTCACAAAATGATACACTGGAGGCAGGATTTCAAAGTATTTATGCACAAGGGTTAAACCTTGAAGCAGCAAATGCATGCATTTCTAAATACAAAGGTGCACAAACAATTGATACTCCAAATCAAGTGCCAGGAATGGAAATAGTCTATTTTTGGATAACAGATTAGGAAGGTGCACCGGTCCTGGAAGTACTGCAATACCAGGTCAATGCGTGGAGTGGACAGAGCAAGCTCTTCTTCCATCTCCCTGTTCTAAAAATCCATTTAATATATGGCCCCCAGATAGGGGGCGTATCAGATATTAAACTGATAAGAACAGATACTACACTTGATCTTAGCCAAAAGGCCGAGAAGCGATAACCCGAATGGGCTCCCAGCAAACCGCGCGAACCTGAATTCGGCCAGCAATACTGGTGGAGAGGAGATCAGCACCACGGACACATCTAACACACACACATCACTTCTTTGTCGTTGCAGTCTGAAAGATACCTGGCTGTACGGCAGGTGTGATTAGGACTTGAAGTGCTGGACAGGGACCGGAGGACGAGTAGCCATCCAACTGATTTTGTGATTAGGTCGTCGGCGGGCGGGAAGGGAGCCTCAGCTGGGTAGGAGGCCAAATTTGCATGTGCTCCGCCCCGTCTGTTGACGTCGCGTCAACAGACACACACCCACTAGGCAGACGACCAACAGGCAAGCAGCAGCAGCCAGCTGTCTCCTCGCTCTTTGCTGCTGCATGCCTGCCTGTGTCCCTGACGAACTGCTGCTGACTAAATCAATCAGCTAGCTGCTGCAGAGGAGAAGGAGGAATCTTGCACAATCAGGTGCAATGACGGCTTTCCTGTTTTGAGCCCATTCAGCAGCAGTAGTAGACAGTCAGATGGACAGGCATTCATGTGGCAGGACCCTTTGTGTGACATCACAATCTGCCCTCTATGACATCACAAGCTGCTCACTCGGAATCCGGCGGAACCTGACAGCCAGACAGTCACTTGGAACAGACAGGCAGACAGGACAGTCATGTGTAGGTGAGCTGGGTGGGCCAATGTTTTCTTTTATTGGCAGTTACCACCCAAATGATGGTCCGAAGAAGGTAAGTGATACTTTTTCTAAATCCCCCCTCTCAATGATCATCAATTGTTTGGCTCGGAAAAAAAATGGAAGAGGAAAAAAAATTCCCAAAACAAAAGAAATGAGGAAAAAAAATTCCCAAAACAAAAGAGAGAAAAGAGCGCGCAAAAAGAAAAGAAAAAAATATAAGAAATAAAGAAAGAAAGAAAGAAAGAGAGAGGAAAAAAAAAAAAACCAAGCCATTTCAAATGGAGAGGGAGGGGGGTCCAAAAATGCCATTGCTGTGATCCAGTTGATGTTTCCGTGGTAAGATCGTAGGTAAGTCACATAGTGTTTGCATATTTATTGGGAGGTCGCAGCGATTGATAAGTCCTTTAATTTAGGCAGGCTTCCGGTCTTTTGCCTAGGCCGCACATGCTGATATCAAGTGTAGTGTCACGTAAAAATATTTAACTGCCTCGATTCCAGAAAGTACAATTCAAGGAGTCAAGAAATAGTCACAAAATGATACACTGGAGGCAGGATTTCAAAGTATTTATGCACAAGGGTTAAACCTTGAAGCAGCAAATGCATGCATTTCTAAATACAAAGGTGCACAAACAATTGATACTCCAAATCAAGTGCCAGGAATGGAAATAGTCTATTTTTGGATAACAGATTAGGAAGGTGCACCGGTCCTGGAAGTACTGCAATACCAGGTCAATGCGTGGAGTGGACAGAGCAAGCTCTTCTTCCATCTCCCTGTTCTAAAAATCCATTTAATATATGGCCCCCAGATAGGGGGCGTATCAGATATTAAACTGATAAGAACAGATACTACACTTGATCTTAGCCAAAAGGCCGAGAAGCGATAACCCGAATGGGCTCCCAGCAAACCGCGCGAACCTGAATTCGGCCAGCAATACTGGTGGAGAGGAGATCAGCACCACGGACACATCTAACACACACACATCACTTCTTTGTCGTTGCAGTCTGAAAGATACCTGGCTGTACGGCAGGTGTGATTAGGACTTGAAGTGCTGGACAGGGACCGGAGGACGAGTAGCCATCCAACTGATTTTGTGATTAGGTCGTCGGCGGGCGGGAAGGGAGCCTCAGCTGGGTAGGAGGCCAAATTTGCATGTGCTCCGCCCCGTCTGTTGACGTCGCGTCAACAGACACACACCCACTAGGCAGACGACCAACAGGCAAGCAGCAGCAGCCAGCTGTCTCCTCGCTCTTTGCTGCTGCATGCCTGCCTGTGTCCCTGACGAACTGCTGCTGACTAAATCAATCAGCTAGCTGCTGCAGAGGAGAAGGAGGAATCTTGCACAATCAGGTGCAATGACGGCTTTCCTGTTTTGAGCCCATTCAGCAGCAGTAGTAGACAGTCAGATGGACAGGCATTCATGTGCAGGACCCTTTGTGTGACATCACAATCTGCCCTCTATGACATCACAAGCTGCTCACTCGGAATCCGGCGGAACCTGACAGCCAGACAGTCACTTGGAACAGACAGGCAGACAGGACAGTCATGTGTAGGTGAGCTGGGTGGGCCAATGTTTTCTTTTATTGGCAGTTACCACCCAAATGATGGTCCGAAGAAGGTAAGTGATACTTTTTCTAAATCCCCCCTCTCAATGATCATCAATTGTTTGGCTCGGAAAAAAATGGAAGAGGAAAAAAAATTCCCAAAACAAAAGAAATGAGGAAAAAAAATTCCCAAAACAAAAGAGAGAAAAGAGCGCGCAAAAAGAAAAGAAAAAAATATAAGAAATAAAGAAAGAAAGAAAGAAAGAGAGAGGAAAAAAAAAAAAACCAAGCCATTTCAAATGGAGAGGGAGGGGGGTCCAAAAATGCCATTGCTGTGATCCAGTTGATGTTTCCGTGGTAAGATCGTAGGTAAGTCACATAGTGTTTGCATATTTATTGGGAGGTCGCAGCGATTGATAAGTCCTTTAATTTAGGCAGGCTTCCGGTCTTTTGCCTAGGCCGCACATGCTGATATCAAGTGTAGTGTCACGTAAAAATATTTAACTGCCTCGATTCCAGAAAGTA